>NC_084793.1:221685682-221991389 GCF_963169125.1 Humulus lupulus
AACTGTGTCCCCATGGATTTCTGCAAACTCCCCCAAAACTTGGAAGTAAAAGTAGGGTCCCGATCTAACACGATTGACCTAGGTGCTCCATGGAGGCGCACGATCTCTCTCACATAGAGATTTGCATACTGGTCAACTGTATATGTAGCCCTCACTGGCAAAAAGTGAGCTTACTAGGTGTAGCGATCCACTATCAGCCAAATAGAATCATGCTGACCAACCGTCCTGGGTAAGCCCACCACAAAATCCATTGTGATGTCTTCCCACTTCCACTCTGGGATATCCAGAGGTTGCAATAACCCTGCCGGCCTCTGATGCTCAACCTTGACCTGTTGACATGTCAAGCACTTAGCCACATACTCTACTACATCTCTCTTCATCCCTGGCCACCAATACAATGATCTCACATCTTGATACATCTTCGTGGTGCCTGGATGCAAAGAGTAAGGTGTAGTATGAGATTCATCCAGAATCTCTCGTCTCAAAGCAGTGTCTAGCGGAACACACATCCGCCCCTTGTATCTCAACAAGCCTAACTCAGACACTGTATAATCTCTGGATGCTCCAGCCAGAACATCCTCTCTGATCTTGATCAGCTGTGGATCACTCAACTGACCTTCCTTGATTCTCTCCAACAGCGTAGACTGTAGCGTAATGTTAGCCAACTGGCCCACCAGCAACTCTATACCAGCCCTGGTCATATCATCTTCTAACTCCCTGGCTATCAGCCTCATACCATGAATCTGTCCCGGACCCTTCCGGCTTAAAGCATCAGCTACCACGTTGGCTTTTCCTGGATGATACAGAATCTCACAATCATAATCTTTTACTAACTCTAGCCAACGCCTTTGCCTCATATTCAGGTCTTTCTGGGTGAAGAAGTACTTCAGGCTCTTGTGGTCTATATAAATCTCGCACTTCTCTCCCTAGAGATAATGCCTCCATATCTTTAAAGTAAAAACCACAGCCGCTAACTCTAAATCATGAGTGAGATATCTCTTTTCATACTCCTTCAACTGACGAGAAGCATAAGAAATTACCTTCTCTGATTGCATCAAAACACATCCCAAACCTTGATGAGAAGCATCGCAATAAATCACAAACTTCTCCTGATCTATCGGAAGGCTCAGAATCGGAGCTGTAATCAATCTCTGCTTCAGTTCCTGGAAGCTATTCTCACACTTATCTGACCACACAAATTTCTGACTCTTGCGTGTCAGCTCAGTGAACAAAGTGGCAATCTTTGAGAACCCTTCCATGAAACACCTATAATAACCTGCCCATCCAAGGAAACTTCTAACCTCATAAGCATTCTTTGGCCTTGGCCAATCTCTGACCGCTTCGATCTTTGCTGCATCTACCTTAATACCCTCCTTATTGACAATATGCCCAATAAAGGATACCTGAGACAACCAGAACTCACACTTCTTGAATTTAGCAAACAATTTGAGTTCCCTCAGTCTCTATAGAACCAACGTTAGATGCTGCTCATGCTCTGACTCAGTCTGAGAATATACCAGAATATCATCGATGAAGACGATCACAAACTGGTTCAAATAATCCTTGAACACTCTGTTCATCAGATCCATAAAAGCAGCAAGGGCATTAGTCAATCCAAATGACATAACTAAGAACTCATAATGCCCATACCTAGTACGAAAAGTAGTCTTCGGTATGTCTCCTTCCTTGACCCTCAACTGATGATAACCAGAACGAAGATCGAACTTAGAGAATACCTTCTTACCTTGAAACTGATCAAACATATCATCTATCCTTAGCAAAGGATACTTATTCTTAATTGCCAGCTTATTCAGTTCTCTGTAATCAATACACATTCTTAGAGAACCATCCTTCTTTTTCACAAATAGAACTGGCGCACCCCAAGGTGAGAAGCTAGGTCTGATAAAACCCAAATCTAACAGCACTTGCAACTGTACCTTTAATTCTTTCAACTCAGCTGGGGCCATTCTATAAGGCGCTCTAGACACTGGCTCCATCCCTGGCGCCAGTTCTATAACGAACTCAATTTCTCTGTGTGGTGGCAACCCTAGCAAATCTTCTGGAAACACATCCAGGAACTCACATACAAGTCTAGTATCTTCTGGTCTCACTGGCATGACCTGAGTGGTATCAACCACACTGGCTAAAAATCTAATGCAACCTCTTTGCAATAAATCCCTAGCCCTCAATACAGAAATCATAGGAATGCGAGATCCATGCACAACACCAAAAAACACAAAATGATCCTCACCTTCAGGCCCATACTTTGCCAAACAATCCATACCCAGTATCATATCGAAGTCAGTCATAACCAACTCTATCAAGTCCATTGATAACTCTCTGCCTTCCACTATCACTGGCAAAGATCTGACCCATCTCCTGGATACCACTAACTCTCCAGTGGGTAACAAAGTTCCAAACCCCACATCATAAAAATCACAGGGTCTACATAGTCTATCAATAATACTACTTGCAACAAAAGAATGTGTAGCACCAGAATCAATCAACACATTATAAGGGGTTCCAGCACTAAGAAGTTGACCTGTAACAACTGAGGGAGAAGCCTCAGCTTCTGCTTGAGTCAACGAGAACACTCGAGCTGGGGCTGAGCTGTCCACCTTCCTGGGTTCTTCTTTTCTTACCTGAGGGCAATCTTTCTTAAAATGACCCACTACTCCACACAAGTAGCAGGCCTTTACCCTACAATCTCCCAAATGATGCCTCTTGCATCTAGGGCATTCAGGACGAGTCTTCCAGGCTTCACTACCCCTTGGATGACCCATTGTAATACCACAGGGCTGCCTATCAGGACCTGGAACTGGGAAGGTGTCAGGAACCTTCCTCTTCTGATCACTGGGGCCAACACCCCTACTTGAACCCACAAATGGAGGAACTGTCCTCCTAAAATCCTTTCTAGCTGCACTACCACGCCATATCTTGTTTTCTGCACTCTCAGCTGTGAGTACCTTCTCAACCACCTGTGCATAGGTAGTAACCCCAGCCACAGTGGTGATACGAACATCACGGGCTAATCTGGGCTGTAGCCCCTGCAAGAATCTCTCTCTCCTGGTCCCATCAGTGGGCATCATCTCCATGGAAAATTTTGTCAACCGATAAAACTTTAAGGCATACTCAATGACTGACAAACTTCCTTGAAGTAGCCTGATGAATTCCTTAGCTTTAGCTGCCCTGATAGAATCGTTGTAGTATTTCTCATTAAACAGAGTTTGAAACTCCTCCCAACTCAGGGCATTTACATTCTTGGTCTGGGTAATCACCTCCCACCAAATCCGGGCATCCTCCTGAAACATATAAGTGGCACAGGCCACCCTCTCATTACCAGTTACCCTCATAAAATCAAGGATAGTGGTAATCATACTCATCCATTGCTCTGCCTTGGCAGGATCTGCACTACCCTAAAAAGCTGGAGGTTGTTACTTCCTGAACCTTTCATAAAGAGGTTCCCATTTATTTCCTACCACAGGCAGCTGCTCTGCTGCTGGCACTGACACAGGAGGTGTCTCTGATACGCTAGCCACTGCAGGCACTTGCTGCTGTCTCAGGAGACGAAGCTCCTCTCCCTGTTTCAACACTGTTGCCTACAAGTCATTAAACAACTGTTGCCAGTTTACAGGAGCTGGCTGTGGAATCTAAGACTGGTCATTCTCTTGACCCTGGCTGTTATTATTATTTTGGCCCTGATCACTTTGGCCAGCTGAAGTATCTGTCTGCCCTGCATTCATTCTTATTTCTGATACCTTGCTGAAACATTGATCAATACGGCCAGCCAGGTAGTAATAACTAAACCTCTTGCTGCCTCATGGTCCAATAATAAGCAGACAATTATCACATTCCACAGTCATACAATTAAACAGGCAGATACATGTTTATAGCATTCAGCACTCAACATGTATCACATAATAATTCATAATCAACAATACTCATGAGTATGTTCCAGCAATTTCAGTACTAATTAGCACACAGTTGCTGAGGATATAATATTTCAGGGCACAGGTTAAACTTGGTGTCTCATGCATACAGGTAAAGCATATTTACTATATTTAAGCAGTTATACATATAACTACATAAATAGTTACCAAACCATGAGTCGAGCTTCACTTCAGTGATGTGTGTACATGCCAAGCCAGTCTACAGGAACCTTAACCTTGGCACGCTCTATGACCAAGTTGTAACGCCCTGGTTACCCCAGAACTATTACGGTGAACTGGAAATTTGACCCGCTACCCGAGTCCTTTGGTTAAAAATGTGTTCTAGGTGTTATTAACATGCTAAGGTGAAAAATCAATAAAAAGGAAATGATATATTTTATTTAATACATAAAACTGTTCATGGGCCCACAAGAATATTTACAAGTTATTTACAACTCAAAAAAAGTCATTACTGCTTCAAAATTACAAACCCGTCGACCTAAGTGGCAAAAATAGGGTAAACCCCCTAGTTCCTTTGAGAACTCCTTGGCCGTGGTGGTCAAGCGGCCGCATATGTACACATCACCACCTAAGCTCTCCACGCAAGGCTGAGTGAGCTTTTCTTTTCCCTTACCTGCACCACATAGCACCCATGAGCCAAAGCCCAGCAAGAAAACATAGCATTGAATAAAACAAATGATTATCATTATAATCACACAGAGCTTATAGCTTTTAAACAGATGAGTGAATATCACTTGAGGTTCTAAAAAACCATACTGAGTGACTGACAAGCAAGTCACTAATTTAAACAGAAGAGTGGCTGCTAGGTAAGCCACTAGCCTTAAACAGATGAGAGACTGATAGGTAAGTCTCTAACTTAATAGATGAGTGACTGATGGGTAAGTCACACAAGTGCTTATAGTATTCATCGAACTTGAGGTCGGTCAGTCATTAATGCTCTTTGAGTCATCTAATGCAGATATTGATTAGATCTAATCTTTATTGGCTTGCGTTGAACACACTAAGGCTGTCCTGACTTATAAGTCAGCGCTGTGTGACCAGTGCCCAGTACCATTGCCGAACCTGACTAATGAGTCACAGCTTCAAAGTTGATACTGACACCTTTGCCAAATCTGACTAATGAGTCAGTACCATGCACAAGTGAGCAAGATTTGATAAGCATTCAATAATCAATCCATGTCCACATTTACACAATCAACATGCCTCATGAATAACCATGCATGTCACATATGGGGTGCATTTTTTTTACCTCTGATTCGAGCTAGAATGAATAGAAGAACGACCCTTGAGAACGATCTAGCTTTTAGTCCTTTAGCGGTCACCTAATCATAACTAAATATGGGACACCATCAATAAAATGATAATCAAGGGTTCCCAAACCATGATCTAGCCTCCAGGACATCAATCCCCACTAATCCAGGTAGTAGGAACGATCCTGAGGCCTAAAACCATGTTCCCGGGGCCAAAACACTAAAACAGGCTCATCCCTGCTAGCCCTGGCACCTTGGGTTGCTGGCCCCAGTCACCTCTGAAACAAGGGCCGCAGCGCCCTACATATGGCATGCCCTAATCACATGTTTCTCAAGCATCACATTTAAACACTCGGCATGCCTCAATAATAACCATGCATGTCACATATGGGGTGCAGTTTTCTTACCTTTGGTCCAAGCACAGGTTACCAATAAATGAGCCATAAGCACGATCCTGATTCCAAGCCTCTAGTGATAACCTAGTCACAACCATAAACGGTGATCCAATGAGTACATGTTCTAAAACCCAATCCCTGAACCAAGACCTAGCCTCCGGGATATCGATTCCCACTAAACCGAGTAGTAGGAACGATCCTGAGGCCTAAGGTTTGAGTTCCTATAATCAAAAATTCATTTTGGCCACAAATGGCATTAAGCGTCGCGGCCCCCCTGACAAGCGCCACGGCCCTCAGGCCAAACAGAAACCTCCACCTGCTTCATCGAGCCTGGGCTGCGGCCCAACCATGAACCAGCCATTTTTTCCCAATTTTACCATTTTAAAACCTTCCAAAAACCTATCCAAACATCTCCAAACTCAAAAATCAAAGTTACCAAACATCCCCATGAACCAAAACCAATAAAATCCAAGTCTCAAATCAATCAAAAACTCATCAAAACACAAAGTCTAATTCAAGCTTAAAAACTTCAAAAACTTAGAACTTAAAACTTGAATTACCTCTGATTGAGTTGTTCCCAACTAAATCCTCCGGCTTATAAGCTTCTAATCTTCCCTAGAATCTCTATGCCTCAATCCTCGCTTGAATCTGAGTCCTAGAACTCAAGTTTCCTTTGAAAATGCGACCGGGAGACGAAAGTGGAACTTAGAGGGAGAGAAAACTTACTGAACGTTCTTTTTTATTTCTTAAAAGGTTACTTCAAGCTTAAGTAGCCTCAAACAAATCCTAATGCTTGGGGTCCCGAAAACGTCCCCGGGGGCAAAATAGTCAAAACCTCCAAAATTCCCCCTGATCTTATTAACTCCAAATTTATCATCAAATACTTATTCTCATTACCCAATATCTCGATAATGCTCTAAATACCCCTTAACTCACTGCGAGTCAAGAATAAATCCCGCTGTGACTTTCCCACTAGCTTACCTCCTAGGATCGTCTTGTGCTGACTAACCCTAGCATAACCAAATAATATTGAAGCACCACACACATATCACATATATGCCAAATATGGCCAAAATATGAAAATCACCCAATTAATCACAAATGGGTTCACATGCATATTTAATACACCTAAACATGCATATTATCATTTAATACCATAATAAATCAATTATAGCCCTCCCGGCCTCCTAATCAAGGTCCTAAACCTTATTATGAAATTTGGGGCATTACACTAAACATCACAACAAAACCACAAACAAATCCACACACTCATCAACACCCAAAATCAAACTCAGAATTGAACTCTCATGCAAACCTCTAATCCTAGCAGAATTCAACATGATGATCAAGCTTAAGAGCTTACCTCTTTACAAGATTCGACCTTGAGCTAACTTTAATTGCCTCAAACATCAGTTTTCCTAAAGCTTCAGCTTCAAATCCACAGCCTCAACCACTTGAATTCCCAAAGCTTGCTTAAGTCTCCAAGAGAGAGAGAGAGAAAATCGATAGAGAGAAAGAGTTGGGAGTTATTGCTTGTCCTTCACTTAATTCTAGTGGTTTCTCAAGCCATCTAAGTGTATATCCAACCTTAGTCAAAAGTCTAAAATGCCCTTAAGCTTATCCTAATCCTCAAGTGCTACCAAGGGCAATTTCGTCAATTGCCAAGTCCTGCTAGTTTCTCAAGTTTTCATATAATATCCCGTTTAATCCCGACAGGTCCAAATCATTGCTAAATTACTACCCATTACTCAATAAATCCCGAACACATATTATGTTCCCAAAATACCCCTAGGTTCCTCCCGAATCGAGTATTCGACCTTTTAAGAGTGTGTCCTAAAAGCATGTAAAAGACATTTGTTTTTTTCTGTGAATAAATAAATACAATGGTTTATTATTATTGTTATATTTAGATTGTTAAATTATTGTTTGAATAATTTTGTAAATATCAGAAAAATTCCATATTCATTATTGAGGATGTGATCTTGTATTAGTACGAGAGAATTAAGATCACATGAATGAATAAAAATAGTCAACAACAACAATTAAAGTTATGGAATTCTTTAATTGGAGTTGTAAGTACGGTGTACTGAGTATCATAATGATACAAATAATCTAAATTCAGATTATTGATGTGGTAAGACATCTCAGTAAATGTGCTATATATAATATGATTATATATGACATAGACATATATGAATTAAAGTCTTTATCCAAAAATCATTTAACAATAAAGACTTGTAATTCATATCATAACTAATGATAATTTATGAATCAACCTAAATCCTGAGTGTTCATGAACTCCTGTTCATGTTTATTAAATCTTTTGATTCATTCGTTAAGGTCTCTTCAAAGAATGAGGCTAATGACTTTTGCTTTGGAGATTTAATATCATGGATGGCTGGGAACATGTATCAACAATACAGAATCTAATCTTTCCTAACGGATCATATATTAGTTTCCTTAAGGGTTAATTCTGGAACTGAATGATTTTGAGCTCAAATCTATAATAAGATTATAGATTAATTATTCACTAGTGAATTAATGGTACTTAAGGAATAAGAAGTAAATTAGAAAGGTAAAATGGTAATTCTTCCATTCTAATTTATGAACTAATTAATTAGAGGGTTGAACTATTGTAAGATTGTTATATCAATGGATGACTTAAGATCAGATTTCTGTAAAAATATATCTATAACATAAAGAGTGCAATTCTAAATTTGTAGTGGAAAAATATCAAAATTAATAAATTAACTATTATAATTAAAGAGTTTAATTATTTAGTTTCAATTTATTGGAGCTTAATGTTATAGGTCCATGGTCCCCGAAATGACTCAAACAATCACTGACAAAGGTAAATACAAAAATGGGCAAAGAGGACTAATTTGATAAGTAAAATATTTTTCTATGTATCAAACATAATTATTGTATAATTATGTGTAATTAATTAATTATTTGATTTAACAAAAATATAATTAATTTTGAATTAATTTATTTTTGGGATTTTTGGTATTTAATTAATAATAAAAAATTGGAAAAAATCACATGCCATCACTGGCATGTGGTACACGTGTAGCACAGTGCACAGTCACTGTGCTACACGCATAAGAGACTGAGAACAGTTTCTTGGTTCTACAATTTTAGTTATTTAAATATTAAATAAATAATGAGATATTATAATATGATTAAAATATTATTATTTAAACAAAAATCTGATAACTAATTAGTGATTTTCAAATTGTTTAAAATAACTAAGATTTTATTTTAATATATTGTATATATTAAATATAGGATATCAGTTTTTCCAGAACAAACTTTGAGGGATAGAAAAATATATTGAAATCTCTCTCAGAGAAAGAGAATAGTGATACATACAAAAGTCATTGTTCTTCACAAAACCTAGGTCCAAACTGTATAAGATCTTATGTGTTGAGAACATCTGATAAATAGATTTTGCCTATTATTTGTATAGCAAGCCCACACTCGTTCTTTGTGTGCTGAGAACATTTTGGAAGATCTTGGTGTGAGATCTCAAGGATTTTGCCATACAAAAAGATAGCAGCAAGGAAGGACCTGGGGTATTTTTTTCTATTCATGTCCTGGATTCAATATATACATGCGTGTGAAGAAGTAGATCTAGAAATCTTATGGGATTAAATTAACAATTTGATTGTTGTTCTGCTGTGTATATTCTCTGATTTGATCAATAAAAACCAACAAATGGTACCAGAGTCATCTTCACATATATATATTGAATCTGTGTGGGTTTACTTTTATGCATTTATTTATTTTGATGAATGAATGGATGACTTAATATGATTGAATGCATGGGAATGTTGAATCGTTAATTGTATGGTGTTTTTGGGTTAGGATTTGTTTATGATTAGATCATTGTGTAAGCCATTAAAGGGCATAGGATTTATGTAATTTTATTTGGTTTGTGACACCATAAAATTGTAATTCCGATCACACAAAAGTCAGAACGGAGCCCGGGATTCAGAATTCAGCCACCTCTCCTTCGAGGCCGCCCTTTGAGTAGCTGCCGGGACATCGTACGGACTGTACGGACGGGTCCGTACAGATCCATACGGTTTCGTACATCTCGAGCCCGACAGTCCCGTTTGACGCCACGTGTCCCCATCTTGCTGGTCCAATTTTTTATTTTATTTTTCTGAAATTATTCTGTAATTTTTTTTAATTTTAAAATGTTAAATATCCTATTTATTAGAAATTTTATATTTAAATAATGTGATAATTTTGTTATTCTAACAAACATTTTTTTTAAAATCTTATTTCAAAATTTAATTTTAAAAAATAACAGATTTTATTTAATTATTTCAGTTTCTAATTTTAATTAAAAAGAAAAATAAAAATAATGATTATTTAAAAGTTTGTTTTAATTAATCAAAAAAATTAGAAAATTGTTTTCTTATTATTATTTTGGACCAACAACGACACATATCCTACCAACAGTAAAGCAAAGAAGCCTGATGGAGATCAATGCAGTTTTATTTTATTTTTTTAATTTTATAAAGTGGTTGTAAAATTAGAAATATCCAAAAGCACCCGATTCAACATTTATTGTTTATTTATTTATTTAAATAATTATTTTCATGTGATTAATGTAATTGATAACATGTTCATGCATTTTATGCCATACATAAAAACCCACACAGCCATAATCATGCATCTTATTTGTAGAAACATGATTATTAGGATTGTCCTATATGTTTATATGAATTGTTTTGCGTAATCAATTGCATGTAAATTACTTAGTTTTATTTTTTGAAAACTTGGTAAAATATCACACCAATTTTTTTTAAGACTTTATGACTTAATTTCTTTAAATCAACTTTATTTTAAAATTGTTATTTTTAGTAAAGTTTAGATGAACATAATTGGTAATTTAAAATTGGATATGGACCTAGAAACTCGCTTTCTTTCCAATTTTAATTATGTTCATAAGGTTTAAAGATGTTATAATTAATTTAGAATTAATTAGGTTAAAAACACTTATTTCAAAATAATGAGTGGGAGAGGATTGATATCTCAAACATAACCCATGGTCTCCATTATTAATATAACACCGTGAGATATGAATAGCGCCTCGCGACGGCTTTGTTTTCGTCCCCCTAAGGAAGGTGTCTAGACATATCAATAGAAAGGGTATATTTCTTACAAAGATAGGAACTAATGATGTATTTTAGGCTTGACTGACCCTAAGGCGGCATGTCCTAAGTTAAGTCATGAACTCCAAAATAATGGGTTACACTCACAAAGCTATGATTAAGCTTTTGCAGTGGATAATCATAACTTGACCAAACTAAGTGGCACTTTAATGTTTAAAAGAGAAAATAAAGGGTTATTTTAAGTTTTAAACAATAAAGATAAGAATGTCTTATAAATTCTCTAAAATTACTTTGACCGACCCTAAGGCGGCACTTTAATTGTCGGAAAATTTTATCGTGGAAATTAATATTTATTTTATGTGTTTTAATTGTGCTCATGCATCACGTTTAATTTTCGAAACTTTGATATTTATATTTCTAAATATAATAATATTTGTATTTTTTTATTTTATTCAGAATATGTCTATCTTTGGAAATCCCATCACTGCTTTGATCACACAAGAATTAACTGGTGATAACTTCACAAAATGGAAATCAAATATGAATTTGTTGTTGGTTAGCGAAAACCACAAGTTTGTCCTAAATGAGGAATGTCCCGAAGAACCTGGCGTCAATGCCCCGAAACATGTTCGAGACAAATTTGATGCATGGATTCAATCCAATAACAAAGCTAAGTGCTATATGCATTGTAACGGCCCAAAAGCACTAATATGGCTTAAGGGCCTTGATTAGTGTGCCGAGAGGGCATAATTGGTTTATGTGTGAATCTATTGATTAAATGCATGATTAAATGATAAGCATGCCTGTATGATTATATGAATGTAAATGTGGTTAAATGTTATATCTGTGAGAACCTAGGGAGCTAGTTTGTGGGTAGTTCGGCAGCGTGCGATTTGAGGCGATCCTAGGGAGCTAGTTAGCTGGAAAGTCACAACGGGGCTTAATATTTGACTTGGGGTAAGTCAAGGGGTAATTTGGGTATTAGATGATTATTTGGGTTATCGGGTTATGGAAATAAATATATGGAGATATATTTGAGGTTAGGAAGCTTAGGCGGGAATTTTGGGGAAATTTACCATTTCTAGCGCTGGCTCTGCTTTTACTGCATTGATTGATTTTGGTGCTACACATTCCTTTGTTTCTAGTAAAGTGATTGATATATTTTTTAGACCTAGTGAATATTAGACTGCAGGGTTCGAGACTTTGTTGCCTACAGGGGAATTGGTAGTTTCTAGGAGATGGATTAGAGCACTGCTAGTGATGGTTGATAGTAGGGAACTTTCGGTAGATCTGATTGAGTTAGACATCGAGGATTTTGATATGATCTTAGGGATGGACTGGTTGGTCAGATATGAGGCTACTATTGACTGCAGGAAGAAGATGGTGACTTTTGAGCTTGAGGGCGAGGATCCTTTCGTCTTTGTGGGTGCGGTGTGTGGACCCCGCGTACCCATGATTTCTGCGTTGAGGGCCAGGGACTTGTTACAGGGTGGATGTATAGGTTTTCTGGCTAGTGTGGTGGACACTACGAAGGTGTTGCCAGTAGGGCCGGGAGAGACTAGGGTGGTTTGTGAGTTTTTGGACGTATTCCCTGAGGAGCTACCGGGATTGCCGCCACGCAGGGAGATTCTGTTTGTTATTTAGTTAGCACCGAGGACATAGCCAATATCAAGGACACTGTATAGAATGGCACCAGCAGAGTTGAAGGAACTAAAGATACAGTTGCAGGAGCTTCTGGATTTAGGATTCATCAGACCTAGTTACTCTCCATGGGGCGCTCCAGTGTTGTTTGTTAAGAAGAAGGACGGGACTCTGAGAATGTGAATAGACTACAGAGAACTGAACAAGTTGAAAATTAAGAATAAGTACCCTCTACCAAGGATTGATGACTTCTCGATCAGGTGCAGGAAAAGATCGTGTTCTCAAAGATTGATCTATGATCTGGTTATCATCAGCTGAGGATCAAAGATGAGGATATACCGAAGACGGCCTTCCGGACGTGATATGGGTACTATGAGTTCTTGGTCATGTCTTTTGGTTTAATCAATGCCCCATCAGCTTTTATGAATTTGATGAATAGGGTGTTCAAGGACTTCTTGGATCAGTTTGTCATTGTCTTCATCGACGACATTCTAGTATACTCCAGTTCAGAGGCAGAGCATGGGCAGTATCTTCGACAGGTTTTACACAGGTTAAGAGAGCATTAGTTATATGCCAAGTTTAAAAAGTGTGAGTTTTGGTTGCCTAAGGTGACTTTTCTTGGACATGTAGTTGGCGCAAAGGGGATTAAGGTGGATCCGTCCAAGGTGGAAGCGGTGAGAGATTGGCCAAGGCCAAGGAACGCCTCGGAGGTGCGGAGTTTCCTTGGGTTGGCAGGTTATTACAGGCGGTTTGTGGAGGGATTTTCAAAGATTTCTTCATCGATGACAGAATTAACAAGAAAGAATCACCATCTTCTTCTAAAAATAAAAGGAAAAGCAATGACTGCAAACCAAAAAAGGACTATTTGAAAAAGGCAAAGAAGTCATCCAAGGAACTCGATAATAAAAAGAACAATGGCCCCAAACAAAAGGCACCCAAAGGAAAGTGTTTCCATTGTAATGTCGATGGTCATTGGAAGAGAAACTGTCCAATGTATCTCGCCGAGCTAAAAGAGAAAAAGAAAGGTAAATTAGATTTACTTATACTCGAAGCTTGTGTGGTGGAACAAGATAAATTATCATGGATAGTTGATTCTGGTTCCACTAACCATGTTTGTTCTTGTTTGCAGATGCTTGAGTCCGCAAAACAGTTGGAGGAAGGAGAGGTGACTATGAGAGTGGGAAATGGAGCGCTTATTTCAGCTAAAGCATGTGGAACACTCTGTTTAAATTTTAAGAACAATTTTCTAGTTTTGACTAATGTGCTATTTATTCCTGAAATTACTAGAAACATTATTTCTTTATCTTTGTTACATGAAATTTTTTTTGGCATTTCTTTTAATAATAATATGATTTTTATTTCAAGGAATGGGAACAATATTTGTCATGCAAAACAAAAGGACGGACTGTACATGCTTAATCCAATAGAAAAATCGCTCAATAATTCTGAAATATTTAAAGAAGTCGTTCCACAAAGTAACAAAAGACAAAAGGTTTCTAAAGAAAATGACACGTATCTATGGCACTTAAGATTAGGTCCTATTAGTCTAGATAGGATAAACTGGTTAACTAAAGATGGACCTTTAAGGGAACTAACAGTTGGAACCCTACCAGTTTGTGAATCTTGTTTAGAAGGAAAATTGACTAAACGACCTTTCACTTTGAAGGGAAATAGAGCCAGAGAACCACTAGAGGTAATACATAGTGATGTATGTGGTCCAATTAACATTCAAGCTCGAGGTGGTTATGAATATTTTGTCACATTTACTGACGACTATTCTAGATATGGTCATGTTTACCTAATGCTTAAGAAGTCAGAAACTTTTGATAGGTTTAAAGACTTCAAAGCCTTAGCTGAGAAGCAATTAGGTAAATCTTTAAAAACACTCCGATCTGATCGTGGTGGTGAATATTTGGATTCTGAATTCAAGGATTTCTTGCTGGAGCATGGAATTCTATCCCAACTCACAGCACCTGGAATACCACAACAAAATGGAGTTTCAGAAAGAAGAATCCGGACCCTGTTGGACATGGTCAGGTTTATATTAAGCTACTCTTCACTTCCCTTATCGTTTTGGGGATATGCACTTCAAACAGCTAACTACATTTTGAATATAGTTCCATCCAAGCTGTGACAAAGACACCTCTAGAACTATGGAATGGAAGTAAACTTAGTTTACGACATTTCCGTATTTGGGGTTGTCATGCTTATGTGTTATGTAATGCCCCAAGTTTCCTAATAAGGTTTAGGACCTTGATTAGGAGGCCGGGAGGGCCATAATTGATTTATTATAATATTTAATGATTATATGCATGTTTATGTGAGTTATATTATTATATGGTGGTAAATGCATGCATATGGGAGTATTTATAGTTATGAGGGAATTTTGGTAATTTGGCCTGTTGGGGGCATATTTGTGAATGAGATTTTATTATTATGAAGATATATTCGAGCTATTCGACATGAGACGGTCATATATAATGGATTAGTGGTTTTTTCATAACGGGGTCAATTTCGGGGTAATAGAAATGTTTATTTGGTGATGGATTGGGAGTATTTGAGATCAGGATGGAATTCTGGAAGTTTTGACTATAGTATCCCCGGGGGTGTTTTCGGGACCCCGAGCACTAGGTTTTATTTGAGGTTACTTAAGCTTGAAGTAGCTTCCCAGATAAGAACGTACGTTAGGGAACCTCTTGTTCTCTCTCTTGACGGTCCGTTTCACCGTTTGAGCATTTTCGGAGATATCTTGAGTTCTGGGAGTCGGAATCAAGCGCGGGTCGAGGCATAGCAATCCTAGGAAAGAATAGAAGCTTCTTAACCGAAGGATTTGACGGAAAACAACCCAATAAAAGGTACTTGAAGTTTAAGTTTTGAGTTATTCCGAGTTTCTAAGCTTTGAATTGATTTTGTGAATCGTTGAGTTTTCAGTTCGTTTGAACCTTGGGTTTTGAGGTATTGGGAAGCTTGGGAACTTTGTTTTGATGATTGGGGAATGTTTAGGTGTGTTTTTGGGGACTTTGAAGTGTTGAAAACACGTTGGAGAATGGTTCTGGGTTGGGCGCCGTGGCCCTAGCTCGAGTTAGCAGGTGGCCTTTCTGTCTCGCTGGACGCCGCGACCCTTGTGTGGGGCGCCACGATGCTTGCCTCTGGAAATTCTGGGGGCCACGGCCTAGGGTGCGAGGGTCGCAGCCCTTGCCCTGCTTTCACCCCGTTTGCTCGTTTTGACCCCGGGAACTTAGCTATGGGCCTCGGGAGTGTCCCTACTACTTGGATTAGTTTGGATTGATCTCTTGGAGGCTAGATATTGGTTTGAAAACCTTTGGTTATCATGTTATTGATGGTGTTCCATATTTGGTTATTATTAGGTGACCGCTAAGGGCTTAAAGGTTGACCGTTCTCAAGGGTCGTTCTTATATTGGTTCTAGCTCGGATTTGAGGTAAGAAAACTGCACCCTGTGTATATGTGACATGCATGGCTACTATGATGCATGTTAGTTGATTACTGAGTATGACATGCGTGGTTATTATTGATGCATGTTGGTTGATTATTATGTATGACATGCATGGCTAATCTTGATGCATGTTGGTTGACTATTAAACGTGACATGCATGGCTGTTATTGGTGCATGTTGGATTGTTGAATATATTGCATATGATGCATAAGAAACATGTGATTAGGACATGCTTTGTATGCTGGGTATGATATCGTTCAGAGCTTAAGCCTCTGTGGTTGTGCATGGTCCTAATTGTACTGGTATCTGTTAGTAAGCATGCTAAATACCTTGTTTATGGATATTGGACATGTGATATATGTTTGGTGGCATGGCTTACCTGTGTATGGCGTTGACTTATTAGTCAGAATCGACAATGGTGTCAGAACTGTCTGTGAAGCTGTGACTTATTAGTTGAGTTTACCACGGGCTGAGCACTGGTCGTGTTTTACCGACCCAAGGGTCAGAAATGGCAGTGCGTTGTGAGCGCCGGGCCGATTAAAGATTAGATCTAATCGAGGTCGGCATTGAATGACTCATATGGGGTATTAATGCTAGACTGACCGGAAGGTCAATGAGAACTATAAGCGCTTGCCTGGTCTACGACCAGATGACTATAGCCAAGGTATATGATCCCGGTGACCGTTTGTCACATGGCTAAGGGACGTTGTCCATAGTTTCGACTCTAGAGTCGTGAGGAAGGTTGTGTTGGTGACTAATCACCTTGCACCTGTCCTAATCAACCTTAAGAAAGAATCACTTATCGGTTAATCCCTGGTGACCCTATCGTCACATGGCTAGAGGGAGCGATGCTCATTATTGTGACTTTTTGCTACTGTCACCTACCTGTATGGACCGTTGGTCCTGAATGGCTGTTACAATTACTGTTGATATTATATCATGTTATCTGTTGGTATTATACCATGTTATTTGTTGATATTATATCATTTTATCTGTTGGTATTATACCATGTTATCTGTTGATATTATATCATGTTATCTGTTGGTATTATACCATGTTATCTGTTGATATTATATCATGTTATCTGATGATATTACGTCATATTATCTGTTGATATTATATCATGTTGGATTGTGTTTTCTTGCCGGGCTTCGGCTCACGGGTGCTACGTGGTGCAGGTAAAGGCAAGAGGAAGCTGGACCATCCTTGAGTTGGAGAGCTTAGGTGATGACGCGTACATATGCAGCTGCTCGTTCGCCACGGCCGAGGTTAAAGTGGAACTAGGGTTAAACCCTGTTTTGCCGCTTAGAATGGCCTGTTGTAAATATTTTTCTGTAATAGACCCTGAAACTATATTTTCGGGATCCCAATGTATATATTAAACGTTCTAGTGAAACGTTACATCTTAACCAAAAATTTTAATCCCTAAATCGCTAATCATACTTAGTTCACAGTTTTGGCCAAATGGCTCGATTAACGAGTTTAGCACTGTTTACAAGGCACACCGTAACGGTCCCTGGAGTTGGGGCGTTACATGCTAAGACCTAAATCTGGAAAACTGGATACTAGGTCTGAAGTGTGTATATTTGTGGGCTATGCTCCAGAAACAAGAGGTGGATATTTCTATAGCCCAAGTGATCAAAAGGTATTTGTTTCGACAAATGCAACCTTTTTAGAACACGACTATATGAATGATTTTAAACCTCGGTGCAAAGTAGTTTTAGAGGAACTAATGACAGATAAAATTTCATCTCTATCTTCTTCATCAGTTAATGATAAAACAAGCAAAGAAACCACAATTCCTGAAAAGGAAAAATCAGTGCAACGTTGTAGTGGGAGGATTGTGAGACAACCTATTCGCTACGAATATGAGGCACACGTTCTTGTATGAGTTAATGAAAATGACGATCCATTGACTTTTAAAGAAGCAATGGAAGACCCTGATGTTGATAAGTGGCAAGAAGCCATGAATCAAGAAATGGATTCAATGTATTCCAATTCAGTCTGGGAACTTGTAGATCTGCCTAACAATGTTAATGCCATTAGATGCAAATGGATCTACAAGAAGAAAATGGGTGCAGATGGAAAGGTAGAGATCTATAAAGGAAGGCTTGTGGCCAAAGGCTACACACAGAGAGAGGGTGTGGACTATGAAGAAACATTTTCTCCTGTGGCCATGCTTAAGTCCATTCACATACTTTTATCCATAATTGCCATCTATGATTACGAGATATGGCAAATGGACGTCAAGACAACCTTTCTGAATGGCCACCTTGATGAAACCATTTATATGGAACAACCATAAGGGTTTATAAAGAAGGATCAAGATCAAAAGGTATGCAAGTTGTTGAAATCCATATATGGATTGAAACAGGCATCAAGATCTTGGAACTTAACATTTGATGAAACTATTAAAACATATGGTTTCGAACAAAATGTTGACGAAGCATGTGTTTATAAATACATCAAAGGAAAAATTATGGTTTTCTTAGTTCTTTATGTTGATGATATCCTACTCATTGGGAATGATGTAGAGACATTGTCAAATTTAAAGAAATGGTTGGCTTACAAATTCCAAATGAAAGATTTAGGAGAAGCAAGCTATGTTCTAGGCGTTAAAATTCTAAGAGATTGAAAGAACAAGCTCCTGGCACTTTCACAAGAAAATTATATTGATAAAGTTCTTGAAAGATTATCTATGGACAAAAAGGGTCAATTGCCGACCAGACATGGAATTACTCTTTGCAAAGATCAGTGTCCAAAGACACCACAAGAGCAAGCGGATATGAGAAAGTATCCCTATGCATCAGCTGTAGGGAGCCTAATGTATGCAATGTTATGTACTAGACCTGACATATGTTATGCAGTAGGGATTGTCAGTCGTTATCAATCAAATCCAGGTTTGGAACATTGGATTGCGGTGAAACATATTCTCAAGTATCTCGGGAGAACGAGAGACTATATGCTTGTATATTCGGGTAGTGACCTCGAACCTACTAGATACACTGACTCAGATTTTCAATCTGACAAGGATAGTAGAAAGTCTACTTCTGGGTCAGTATTCACTCTTGGTGGTGGAGCAGTTGTCTGGAGAAGCATTAAGCAATCCAATATAGTTGATTCAACCATGGAAGCTGAATACATAGCAGCCTGTGAAGCAGCTAAGGAAGCAGTTTGGCTAAAAAAGTTCTACATAGATTTGGAAGTAGTTCCAGAAGTGGAGAAATCACTTGTTCTTTACTGTGACAACAGTGGAGCAGTTGCTAATTCTAAAGAACCAAGAAGCCACAAGAGGGGAAAGCATATAGAGCACAAATACCACTTAGTCAGAGAAATCGTACATAGAGGAGATGTGTCCATTTTGAAAATCGCATTAGAACACAACCTGGCAGACCAGTTCACGAAGACACTTCCAGCAAAGCAATTCGAGGGTCATGTACGTAATATGGAATTGAGAGAAATGCCTCACTTGCTTTAAGTACAAGTGGGAGATTGTTAGGAGTGTGTCCTAAAAGCATGTAAAAGACATTTGTTTTTTCTGTGAATAAATAAATACAATGATTTATTATTATTGTTACATTTAGATTGTTAAATTATTGTTTGAATAATTTTGTATATATCAGAAAAATTCCATATTCATTATTAAGGATGTGATCTTGTATTAGTATGAGAAAATTAAGATCACTTAAATGAATAAAAATAGTCAACAACAATAAATTAAAGTTATGGAATTATTTAATTGGAGTTGTAAGTACGGTTTGCTGAGTATCATAATGATACAAATAATCTAGATTCGGATTATTGATGTGGTAAGACATCTCGGTAAATGTGCTTTATATAATATGATTATATATGACATGGACAGATATGAATTAAAGTCTTTATCCAAAAACCATTTAACAATAAAGACTTGTTGTTGACCCAAGATTTGGCCAACTGACACGGAGTCAAAATATGCTTGATATGAATGAAAGAGATGGGAAGAACGTAATGAAAAAAGTAAATAAGACACAGTAATTTATAGTGGTTCGGCCCCAGAGTCTGGTAATGACCTACGTCCACTTAGAATGATATTGATATAAAAATCAGAAGAGTGATCAAAGAACTGGAGTTCAATGAGTTTCACTAATCTCTGAAGAACGATACAAGTTTACTAGGAGAATTACTATAGTCTCAAGTGATTCAAAAGCCCAAAAGTCCCCTCCCTTGAGCTATCTCTTGCTATTTATAGGCTCAAGGGGGATTACAAAAGATTGTTACAGATATTCTTTCCTGAATAATCGGATACTCAGGAGATTGTGTGAGATAAATTCGAGATTCATAAAGATCTTCCCATAAATTTCGCCTTGTACATGGAACTATCGACCAGACTGGTCGCAGGTAAGACAGCTTGCACTGCTTCTATCGTGTCTTCTGGTCGATACTCTAGCCGAATGTTTCCAGGTGTCAGCCACGTGTCTAGGGATCACTTTCCATGTCACCCATGCTAATTTTATGGATAACACTTGTAATTCATATAATAATTGATTATCATTTATAGATCAACCTAAATCCTGAGTGTTCATGAACTCCTGTTCATGTTTATTAAATCTTTTGATTCATTCGTTAAGGTCTCTTCAAAGAATGAGGCTAATGACTTTTGTTTTGGAGATTTAATATCATGGATTGCTGGGAACATGTATCAACAATACGGAATCTAATCTTTCCTAACGGATCGTATATTAGTTCCCTTAAGGGTTGATTCTGGAACTAAATGATTTTGAGCTCAAATCTATAATTAGATTATAGATTAATTATTCACTAGTGAATTAATGGTACTTAAGGAATAAGAAGTAAATTAGAAAGGTAAAATGGTAATTCTTCCATAATTTATGAACTAATTAATTAGATGGTTGAACTATTGTAAGATGGTAATATCAATGGACTACTTAAGATAAGATTTTTGTAAAAGTATATCTATAACATAAAGAGTGTAATTCTGAATTTATAGTGGAGAAATATCAGAATTAATAAATTAACTATTATAATTAAAGAGTTTAATTATTTAGTTTCAATTTATTGGAGCTTAATGTTATAGGTCCACGGTCCCCGAAATGGCTCAAACAATCACTGACAAAGATAAATACAAAAATGGGCAAAAATGACTTATTTGATAAGTAAAATATTTTTCTATGTACCAAACATAATTATTGTATAATTATGTGTAATTAATTAATTATTTGATTTAATAAAAATATAATTAATTTTGAATTAATTTATTTTTGGGATTTTTGGTATTTAAATAATAATAAAAAATTGGAAAAAATCACATGCCATCACTGGCATGTGGTACACGTGTAGCACAGTTCACAGTCACTGTGCTACACGCATAAGAGACTCAAAACAGTTTCTTGGTTCCACAACTTTAGTTATTTAAATATTAAATAAATAATGAGATATTGTAATATGATTAAAATATTATTATTTAAACAAAAATCTGATAACTGATTAGTGATTTTCAAATTGTTTAAAATAACTAAGATTTTATTTTAATATATTGGATATATTAAATATAGGATATCAGTTTTTCCATAACAAACTTTGAGGGATAGAAAAATATCTTGAAATCTCTTTCAGAGAAAGAGAACAGTGATACATACAAAAGTTACTGTTCTTCACAAAACCTAGGTCCAAACTTTATCAGATCTCATGTGTTGAGAACATCTGATAAATAGATTTTGCCTATTATTTGTATAGCGAGCCCACACTCGTTTTTTGTGTGCTGAGAACATTTTGGAAGATCTTGGTGTGAGATCTCAATGATTTTGCCATACAAAAAGATAGCAGCAAGGAAGGACCTGCGGTATTTTTTTCTATTCATGTCTTGGATTCAATATATACATGCATATGTGAAGAAGTAGATCTAGAAATCTTATGAGATTAAATTAACAATTTGATTGTTGTTCCGCTACATATAATCTTTGATTTGATCAATAAAAACCAACACAACCACGTTGTGCCTATCTAGCTAAAATGCTCCCTAGGACCGTCTCAGATCGTGCATCACAAATATATCACCACTCACTTGTGGTATCAATCATAATATACTCAAATATTACATTTATGCCCTCAACGAGCTAAAATTACAAATATGCCCCTAATAGCCAAATGTGGTCCACATGTATATTTAATTCACCTAAACATGCATTTCTAGTCACATAATCATCAAATTCATATATTAACGTAATTACATCAATTATTGCTCTCCCGACACACCAATCAAGGCCCTAAGCCTTATCCACAAATTTGGGATGCTACACTCTGACTTTTTCTATACTTATTTTATTTCTATTATTAATTTATTTTTAAGAGTTATTGTAATTTTTATATATATGTCATGTAGCTATGTAAATAAATATATATATATCTATGTCAACGTTGTTTTTAGATGTCATATATATAGAGGTTATTGATATAAATATTTATATATACTATAGAACTATAATTCATTCTATTATATATATATATATATATTAAAAAAACAGGGAACCTGCTTTTATTAAAATTATAGACAATGTTCACAACTTTAAAACTAAGCAAACGTGCAATAAAAAGTGTGTATATAACGGAAATTATTGGTTTTTAATGATTTTTTACTTTTCTCCATTAACTTTAACAAAATATTCTTATATTTAACATAATATTCTTATATTTAATGGTATATTGTAAACAAGACTTAAAATTAAATAAATAATTAATTAAACAAATTAAAATAGGATATTTTTGATATATTTTACAATAATAATTATTTAAAAATAATAATACCATATGTTTTATAACTTAAATAAAATTTAATGAAACTTAAACTTAAACAAATATCATGTTAAACGTATATTATAATATAATCTACTATCAACTAGCAACTAGCAACTAGCAACAAATTTAAATTTAAAATCCACCTATAATATTAAATATATAATATATGATCTCTTGTTGTCACTGCCAAATTCGAAAACTAGAACAAATATAGACTTAAACAAAAAAAATTAATTAATTAAAATATGATATTTTAAAGATATTTAATGATAATTTAAATAATTAAATCATGTTTATTTAAAAATAATAAATGCATACATATCATTTTTTATCTTATAAATTTGTGTGATAGTGTATTTTTTATCAAGTGATTGAAGCTCTTTTTCTTCATCAAATTCATCAAAAGACATTGCGAGAAACATTAGAAACTAACAATATAGTTGATGCATGTATACCACTCTACACACTAACTTTTTATATTCTTATTTTATTTTATTATTAAATTCTTTTTAAAAATTATTGCAATTTATATATATATATCTTGTAACCATCTGAATATATATATATCTATGTTGTGTTTAGAAGTCATATATATATTATTGATATAAATATTTATATATACTATAGAAGTATATAATTCATTCTATTATATATATATATATTTTAAAGAAAAGTGAACCATTTTTTTATTAAAATTATAGACAATGTTTTGCCATAATTTTTTAAATACATTTATGTCATACATTATATTAAACATCTTTTATTTATTTTTATGATATTGTTTATTTATTTAAAATTTATATGATAATTAAAAATATAATAAAAATAAATATATGTTTGAATAAACATGTTTACAACTTTAAAACTAATCAAACGTACATTGCACGTTGTTCTACCTAGTAGAAGATCTACATATACATATATGTGTGTGTGTGTGTGGACACTCTTAATGGTTACATTTCATGAATGATTATTTTAATATTAATTATTTGATTAAGATCAGTTGTCATATTTATAATTGTTAATTAATATTTCTAAAAATAAATTTTTACTTTTTCAAATTTTTGGAAGGGATACCTGATGACATGACGGTCACATATTTATTAATTAAAGAATTTTTTTTATTTAATATTCGTTATTCATTCTTGATTCATTCATTTTATCCATTCCATGAGAAAAAAAATTATTTTGGAATTAATTGGAATAATTAATGTAACCATTATCGTTCCAACTAATATTTATTGCCTGATTAATCTAAAAAATTCGAAATTATTGATACCATATATTTTATTTATTTATTTTCATCATCATTATAATTATTACTCATCAAAAACTTATTTAGTGATTTATGGTAACTAATTATTTTCCATATAAATATATATAGTACTAGTCGGTATTAAACTGAATATTTCAATATTCCGAATTTAACAAAATAAAGTACTAATAGGTAGCATCATATATGCACGTACGGAAAAAATGTAAATATTAACAATGCAATTCTAAATTATAATCGACATTAACTATGGTGTATTTTTCTGACAAAAAAAAAACTAAACTATAGTTTGTTTTGTTTTATTTATATTATGAAAATATGGTCTCAATCAATTTAGGCAATTAAGCAGCCAGGCGATTTTTACACGTTACAAACTATTATAGCAGATCATATATAAATATTAACTATATTTATCTTTTTCTTTTATTTCCCCATTTTATTATTTTTATTTTATGAAATAATAATTTATTGTGGTGTACAAATTAGACGAGATTTGTCTAGTACAATATATTTTTTAAAAGATATATCACGAGCTACATCATACTAAGTAGTGTTTTTCTCATAAGATAAACCCAAATAAGAGATATGTAGTGATTCTATATATTTTTTTTATATGATGCAAAAAAAGCTTCACCAATTGACGCTCTAGATATACTTAATCAAAATTATTTGAAACTTTTTGTATCTTAGTGAACATTTCCTGTGTACGTTTTCGTATTCTTTAATAAATTGAACCAAGTGTACATTTTTCTAATATATATAAACAGTGGCACAGACACACACTCTTGAGATCCCAGCTTTTAAGGATTGCTATGACAAATTTGTCTAGCGTATGACTCATTATTACAAGACAAATTTAGACACAGCCCTTAAGAAACTATAATCTAAATATACATATCAACATATCTAAGATTAAAGAAAACATAAACATAAACACAAACACGTGATCCCTACTAATTTCTATGCTGGTCATAGAAAACTCACCACTTTGTGTACACTATTTTAAAGTGACAAAAATGATAGAAAACAAAAGAAGCTACTTGGATATAATATAGTAATTAATGAATAAAAAAAGAAGTTAACAAGAATATTAGTAATAATAATAACGTAAAAAGGCGAGTCACCTTGAAAAGCAGCTATGGAGAGAGAGAGAGAGAGAGTGGTTACATTGAAGGAGAAGCAGGAGCAGGAGGTCCACATGGGTCCACGTGACCCGCATGTTCAAACCCTAATTTCAAGGTCCTACTCACAAATCCAAGCTCTATGCGCGGCCTCGATCGCACTACATATTATAATTTTTTCATTATATATATATGGCTTCTCTATTCTACATATCATTCATACCAATTCTTTTCCTATTTGGATATGCTTCCCCTCTAACCCTGCCACCTTTCACTCCAGTACTTACACCATGTTATCTTTCTTGGATTTTCATTCAATAAGATTCAAACTGATATTTATTATTATATCTATATATAATTTCTTATGATTAATAACATGATTTTAACTCAAACATTACTCTTGTGTTGTGCGATATAAATGCTATTCATCTAGTAAAACATGTAACTAGCAAATTGATGTGTGGTCTAAAGTAATTAAGATTATATTTGGTATATGCTATATTGTATTATTTTATACAATATTATGTTTAAAATTGTCAATTTTAAATTTAAAAGTGATGATGAGAAAGTGGTTTGAGAAAAATGGATGACAAAAATTTCTTTGAAAGATAATAAAATGACTACAAGAGAAACCCAAGGAGAAGAATTGATCAGAGATACAATGGTATCCGCGAAAGTAGGAAAAAAGAAAGTGGGGTGAAGAAAATAAATATGAGAGAAAATAAAATGTTACAATGTACATTGTGAGATATAAAATTATACAATATAAACATAATACAACTTTTTTTTTGGTATTATATAATGCAATCTGTATTGTATTAAAAGAATAAGATATTGTATTATGTAATACAATACAAAGATGACTTAACCAAATATAATATTAAATTGATGCAAAACTCCTATAGAGTGGTCCAAATAAGACCTAAATATCTCATGTTGGTGATAGAGGCTAAGAACACCACAATGGGGCAAGAACAAGTTAAAAAAACTTAGTCCAAGTTTTCTATTTCAACCTACTTGAGTAATGCCTAAGGGTTTTTGAAGAACAACGTTAGAATTGGGATGAATCAAGTCTTTCAATTCATGTAATAGGCAATTTTCGGTAAGGATTAGAGAGAAAGTGAGAGATTTGTTTAGTGAGTAATCCCTATTGTTTCTAAAAAAATTATTAATTAAATAGTCTCAATACTGACCTAGGTAAGTCTCCCCTTTTGGTTCCAACTCAAAAAACAAATTTGAAACCAAAATCAAGAATGTGTAAATTTAATATTAATGAAATCCTATAAATGCAAATTAGGTATTTAAACAAAATACATACAAATAAAATGGCATATACTTTATTAAATTGTTTAATTTATTTTGATTTATATTTTCTTATGCTAAAACTATTCTTCCTAATTATAATTGTTTTTATTAAAATATAGTAATAAATTATTTGATAGAAATAAAGTATGTGAAATCAAAGGCGCCGCTTTTGTTTGTTAATTAGTCGTTTTGACATTTATCAAGACTGGAGGCAATGGTTGGGCCTACATAGAGAGTAGATGCCGTGGGTAAATCCAGCCAGAGCTTAGATGGAGGAGAGTTGCCCGTAGTTCTTCAATTATTTTCCTACCATACTTGCTTCCATACACAATCCAAAGATTGTCTCTAATATAATACTTATTGATTCATCTTTCCACGTGTGCCTAACAAATGTTTCTTTTGACGTCGTGCATTTAATACAATGCTTAGTAAAACATGCATGGTTTTTTTCATTTAAACTCCAAACACGATGATTAAACATGTTTTAGAAAATTGAGA
Organism: Humulus lupulus; assembly: GCF_963169125.1. Classification (NCBI taxonomy): domain Eukaryota; kingdom Viridiplantae; phylum Streptophyta; class Magnoliopsida; order Rosales; family Cannabaceae; genus Humulus; species Humulus lupulus. Next base: position 221,712,492 of record NC_084793.1, read on the forward strand.
AAGAGATCTCCAACTTTTTCTATCAAGAGATTTAAAAAAAAAATGATGGGAATATAGTTAAAATCAGACTTGAAGATCCAAATTGGCTACAAAATCATCAATCACATATTTCTGAACAAAATAAGATAACACATCAAATCCATATGAAAATCTTAAGGTAAACACACCAAAATAAAATAAAAGTGTCATAAATGAGTGTATAAAATACGTTCTCATTACAATAGACTTGCAAGTGCACAAATCAAACAAGTAGTAAAGTAGTCAAAAGACTAATATCATCTCACAATGATTAAAATCAATTAAATATAGTGAATAATAATTCATAATTTTATCTTATTGGTCAATTTTGAATGTTGGAAGAAAATCAAAATAAAAGAAAACTTAAATTGCAAAAGCAAACCGAAAATTAATTGGAAAATCTCAAGATATTGAAAGTTGTCTAGATCTCGATTTTACTCTTGAATAATGATTTGACACGATTTTTCGTCAACAGGGGATTTAGAGATCCAAAATATAGAGATTAATCTTATTGTAGAACCGAATGTAATGAAATACAAAAATACCCATAATTTACTTGTTTCAATAGTTAAAATCCACCTAGTCTACGAGTCAATATTATTGATCTGTTTAGGAACCCTAGACGAAATTGTTTATGACAATTTCGGCAGAGTTTTTGGATACAGAATGTCCATCCCTTTTACTGTCCATTCCCCTTGTATTTAAAGAGAATTACGATGGACAATATTGGATAACCGTGCTATAAATGGTAACGTACAATATTGGGTAACTTCCCAAGTTAATGGACACTTAAATATCCTAATCAAACCTATTGTCGTTTTACATCAATCTATAAATGTATATAATGATTGTATGCATTTATTGTGCATATTGGACATCTGAGTCTGTAGGGATCCTCCCATTCGAGCGAGATGTCATTCTCGAGTTGGATATGACTGGAACATGATGGTTTGACTTAGATAATGCACGGGCTTGCTGCAAGCGATTCGAACGCTAGGTACCTCAATCTCTATCATTTGCATCTCTAACGATTTGGAAGATCCTAGGCTGTTCTGGACTCAGTGACACAACCTTGAGCTGTTAGGTCTGGAACTAACGAAACATCTCCGAAGCCTTGCATCTTTCATTTATTTCGCACCAGCTGTACCCTGAGCTAGATAGTTGAGCTCATGCCTTTAGGGTACAACATTTCCCCCAAGCTCCTGGACGTGCATGGCGTCACTTCTGACACACACAGTAGGGGCTTTTAGGCTTCTATCATGAGCAAACGTGCCACCCACTCACTCGAGTATAGGACATGTGTCTGCTTGCTATAGGGGCTTGTTCGGGTTTCGAGTACTGTGAAAGTTGTCTTGTCAACTTTTTGTCGCTGTTTGGTTTATTTAATTCTAACCCTCGGATCCCTTCTTGCTTTAATCGTGTGGCTCAAATTTGTTCCCAAAGTTTACTTATAAATAGAAGAGCAGAATTAGTGCCTAGCCACCTTTGCATTCCATTTTGTCTCTCTTCTTCTCAAAATATTCAAACTCTCTGAAATCCTTTGCTTCCCATAAATTCTCAGGTCCTCACTCTTGGATTTTGCAGGCATTTTCTGCTCTTCCTTCTCTCGTCGATCAAGAAACCAATCTGTAAGTATGTTCACCCCTGGTTCAAATTTCATTTTCTCATTTTTTAACAAGTTTTGTGAATTTTTGCAGTGATTTTGTCTTACTTTGGTTCTGTACGAGTTTAGTGTAGGTTTTTACTAGGCCAAAAACAATAGCAATAGAAATGATTAGAAATAATGGACAAAAAATGAGTTATTTTGCTAATTTTTCTGGGTTTAAAGGATGAATGTTCGAATTTCTAGGTTTGAAGATTCAAGGGTTTTAGGTTTAGTTTTGGGCAACTTAAGGGTTACAATATTGGATCGATTTTGCATTAAAACGCCTTTCGAAACCACTGCATTTGACTCACAAATCCCAAAATTTTAGCACGTTTCCGAGATTTGGGCGCATGAACTAGAGACGCACGTGGGACCACGCGTCGGGGTATGAGGCCTACTCTTGACTCATAGATGCCTTAGATCGAGTAATAATGCCTTAGAGTTTTAGGTCGCCATTTCTTCCGTTATTGGAGAGGTTATATTCCTAGGTCGCCTCTAATGGATCATTTTGTAATCATGCGAAATAAAACCTTTGTCATGGCCCCTCCAAAGAAAAAGACTGTGACAGGCTCCTCTTCTCGAGGAAAGGATAAGCAGGTCGTCCCTGAGACTCCCATTCCTCACTTTGGTCCAGTGGCGGAGAAGGAGGTCAAATTAGGACTTGATAGTTTCTTTGAGGCCGAGAGGATCGTGTCTCGAATAGCAACTCAAGACAAAGTGAACAAGATAATTAAGAGGGAATTTATAACAATGTGAAACAATCGGGTGGCACAATAAGGTAGTGATAATAGTTCGGGGGAAAAATCTTATTTATTCTTAAATCTATACACAAAGTAAGAACAGAGGAATACCTTTTGTAGCCATCAAAGAATCCTTGAGTCTTTTTGTATAATCAAACGATCTTCTTATCCACATGAAGACTCACACCACAGTCTTCCAAGTCTTTCCTCGAACACAACAAGACGTGTGGGCACGTGAGATTCACTTGTTTGATTATTTAGGCTCTCTAGATATTCTCAACACATGAGATCTAGAGAGTTTGGAGAATAGAAGACTTTAGAGAGTTCTAGAGAATTTTTCAGGCTTAGAAAATTCTATCGACTTATTCTTACTTAAGCGTCTGATAAAGATCGCCTCTTTTCAAAGATAATAAAACGATTTTATTTTCTTTTAATTTAATTAATTCAAAATTATCTGTTAGATTTTTATTTTAATTATTTATTTAAATCAATTTAAAACAATATTTAAATGAACAAAATAATATTTGAATTTTGAAACAATTCAATGTTCAAATCCCAGGGAAAAGTGGAACTGGAATGTGGCGCCACTCACTGTGCATGCATAGTGAGTGGCGTGTAGCACACTCAACTGTCCCTAATTTTTCTCATTTGTTTGTTTAATTAAAGTTAAGACAATATATTTATTAAAAAATAATGTAAATATTATTACAAAAAAAATATTAATTAATTCAAAATTAACCTTATCTTAAATTATCAATATTGAATAATTATCTTATACTAAGATAATATTAAACTCTCTTTCATATCAATCCAAACACTGATTAATATTAATTTCAACTAATATGAAAATTTTAAATTAAAAAATAATTAGTCAAATAATTAATTAATTCATAATTAATTAATCACACATAATTAACAATTAGCACTGGAAAATTAATTTATTTTCTCTATTAATCTTGACTGTGACATCTTTACCCTTGATAGTAAAGAACGCCCTAAACTAATACTTATAAAACATTCACATAACATTGTTTATAAAAGAATATCACTTATTATCAAGGTCTCAGTGGGGACTTGCTTAAAACCATGCAAGTTGGCGCCATTAGTTTTAAAAGAAAACATGAATTTTTATGCAAAGTTCAAAAGAACAAAAATGAAATAACTAAGTCTCACTGATAACACTACTATAAATATAGGCTTTCTTTGCGCTTTTTTTCTAGCATTAAATTAAAAATGCAGAGAAAAGGTTGAAATGAGTTTGAAACACGAAATGGGAAAAAAATAGACTTTTCTCCGCGGTTTTCTATACAAAACCGCAGAGAAAAGGGTACATTTCTCTGCGGTTTTGTTTATGGAACCGCGGAGAAAAGTGGTACATTTTTCTTACCCTACATAAAACCCTCGACTCACAACCTTGATCATTCTTATAATTTCTTCCACTTTGGCAGACTCGAGAGGAACGGCGCAACCCCTCTTCCCCAGCCACGGTTAGTGCTCTTTTCACCTTTTTTTTAGTTTTTTTTTTCATTTTCTTCCATATTTAGGTTACAACTCATGTAAATATACATATATATTGATTTGTTTTGAAGTTTTAGGGCAAAAATGAAGATATATTGATTGAGTATAATGTTTTTTGAATGTATGTTTATAGGGTGATTTTCAAGCTTTTTTCCAACGTTTTTGAACGTTTGGGAAGGAATAAAGGTCATTTTTATTGTTCACATCAGGTATTGATCACTAAAACTTGATTTTTTTTGTTTTTTTAATTATTTCGGTTTTTTGTTATTTTTATATTATTTATCTAGTTTTTATGTATTTTGATAATGTTAATATTAATTATGTTTATTCTTTAAAATGTATTGTATTTGACATAATTTTTTATATTTTTTATGAAATGTATATATATATATAATATAGAATATATATATAATCGGAAATGAAAATAATTATATATATCGAAATTGAAAAATAATTTTTTTTTTTATTAAAATGGCTTTCTCCGCGGTTCTATTAACAAAACCGCAGAGAAAAGTACCATTTTCTCTGCGGTTGTGTTGAATAAACCGCGGAGAAAAGGGTACCTTTCTCCGCGGTTTTTCAACACAACCGCAGAGAAAAGTGGGGCTTTTCTCAGCGGTTTTCATACCACTTTTCTCTGCAGTCGAATACACTGTACTTTTCAATACTCTCGAAAACCTCAGTGTATTAAGTAAAAAAACCGCAGAGAAAGACCTTTTTTGTAGTAGTGTAATTTGGAAAGTCTCTTAAAACATAATATAATTTAAATGGCGTTCTAAGATGATCGCTTTTCCGTCCATAGGATGCCCCACGCCATACACCCCATGACGATAGAACTCCTCACATCACCACGCGTGCCATAAAGAAATCCTATTCGCTACCTGGAAGGGAAAGTAAGGGGTGAGCTAAAAGCCCAGTAAGGAAGTACAAACAATAAGCAAGTAAGGATACAACAAATACAAACACTAACGTTCATCTAAAACATCATGGCATATCATAACATTATCGTAACATATCATCATAGCATATCATAACGTTTTCATAACATATCATCATAGCATATCATAACGTAATCGTAACATATCATCATATCACATTCATACAGCATACATGATGAGCATGGCCCGCTAGTTGTCCATGTCACCCTATGAGGTAAACAAAAGTCTCTGGTTCTTGAATAACCTCGGCGCGTCCGCCCTAGGAGTTACGTCTTTATATCCTTATTAACTCGTTTGATGTGTCACGTTCATCACGCTAACATCCATAAACATATCATATTCATACAAGCCAACATATCATCACATTATGGCATTCATAATTCATAACAATTCATTCATACAACAGTCTTACCATTCATAGCATAAAATCATAGAATCTATCTAACTTCCTTACCTCAGGTCTGGGCTAAGAAATTTCACAACCTCTCAACGAGCCTATACCATAACCAAAACAACATTTCTTAGGTTCATAAAATTACTATTTTGCCCTTCCATACAACTCATGTGTGCATGGTCCATGCACACATAATAATAGTTACACATAACATGCAATTATTCTTAACTACACATAAATCCATAAAAGAATAATGCTCATTGCACATATTTTACATGCATGATCTTCCTATAAAAACCACATAATTAAATAATAAACATAATTTTGGAGATAAAAGTGGATTTGCATGTAACATGCATACGTGGGAACATTGCGTAATTGAGACGTTTTAAAAACAATAATTCTACATTTCTTACTTTTATCGTTTAAAAATTAATAGACATATAACATGCTTTATTTTTCTTAAAATTTCTAGGTTGATGAAATTTCTCAAAACATTATTTTATTTTATAAAATAATTTGATTTAGCTTAAAAATATGTGACAATTTCATTTATTATTATCAAATTACAAAGAAGTAACAAAAAGCCTGGAATTAATTAAAATACCTATAATTAATATGTTTCTTTAGAAAAATAAATTTTAACATTGGTTAATTGTGTTACATAAATGATATGAGAAAAATATATTTCTAAGTGTGGGAAAAATATATTTTTATTTAAATTATTTAAGACTTAGTTTTATGTAACATAAATCCATATGTGACAATTAAATAATCATTTTTAACCTTTAAACCAAACTTTCAGCCACTATTTAATTTCTTTAAAAATCACAAATAAATAGAATCTAAATATTTTTTTCTCAATCAAAATAAAGAAAAATCATAACATATCAAAATATGCATTCATACCATATTAAAATACCATTTTTAATATTACCATAACTTAGGATAATAATTTTGTTTCAAAAACTCATCAAATCTATTTTAGTGAAACACACTTCACATTTTTTTTACAAAAATTCCAACAACCATTTTTATCTTTAAAAATCACCATATTCAATTTAAAACCTCATATTTTTCTAAAATTACAATAAAAATTCTGTAGGTATTTATTTGAGTAAAATATCATTTTATTGGGACTTAAAATACCATTTTTAATTTCATAAAATTAACATAACATCAAGGACATTACTTATGCATGCAAATCATTTTTTTTATCAAACTTTTACCCAATTATTTACAAAAAAAACAACAAGCTTAATATCTCATGAAATTCATCTTTTATCTCAAAATTTCACATAAAATCATACATGCCCAAAATCTCATCATGCTCTTATTATATACATAATTCTAAGAATATTACTAACATATTCACATGCAATCTTATAAAATCCCATTTTTTCTATTCCATTGAATCTACACATGAAATCCAACAAAACACTAACAATAACAATAACATACATTAATTTCATGAACACCATATTCACATATGTCTTTATATTAACCTAACATGTTTCTATCATTATTTTCACGCATCTTATAATTTATTCATTCACAAAATCACATGCATCCTATCAAAATTTCATGGATCCAAATATCAAGATTGCCAATTATCATTTTACCCATATTACATAGGTCCTAAAACATGGATCTAATACATTGAAAATCATACAACATCAAACAAAATATCAAGATAATCCTTAGGTATGCCTAGGCCGAAACCCCATATTTGCATTCATAATTACCACTAATCACAATACATAGAAAATCAACATCAAAACCCTTTTATACATTAAACCATGATACCCTTCATGCCAATCAAACAACTTTTATTAACAAGATAGCAAGAACACAAAGTACCCATTTTTCCTACCCAAAACATAAATCCCCTTTAACCATAATCCCTCTAATAATTTATTCATCAAAACCAATAATCACAAAATTTAGGGAGGGATTTCAATACCTCTTCTTGATAGAAAATCAAGAATCCAATCCAATCAAAAGTCCAATAATCTCCTTGCTCAAACCCTAGGGGTTGTATATTTTGAATAACAAGATGGAGAAGAAGATGAACAAGGTTAGAGACAACCCAAAAAAAATACTAGATTAATCATAAGGAAAACAACCAAAAACCTTACCCTAGCTTGAACCCTTTTTCTTCTTCTTCTTCCTTTCTTCTTCTTCTTTCTAGAAAATATGACAGCCCTTCCTTCTCTCTAGCACGCCTCTCTCTCTCTCTCTCTCTCTCTCTCTCTCTCTCTCTCTCTCTCTCTATCTATCTTCTCTCTAACTCACGGCCAAATGGCCTATCTTCTCCATATCCCCTTTTTAATCCCCATTTTCCCCATATAGCCATTACTAAAAAGATGGCAATTTCCCTAATTAACTCATCCAATAAAGCCTAAAATCCTTTATAATAAAGATTGATTTATTTGAATTAAAATGGTCAAATTCTCTTACCCATAATAGCTATCTTCTTCCAATTTAACTTTATTTACCTTAGAAAAATAATGGAAAAAAATATCACTCCATTTCCCACTACAACACACGTCCACTTACTTGCTCCTTTTGAATTTTATTTATTTATTTTCCTATCAATTAAAATAAAACTACCCAAAAATATCAAATAAATGGAAATTATAAAATATGTAGAAAATCCACACATGTGCACCCTATTACCATATACTTGCACACACTAAAACACTAGGGTGCATCACTATCTACCATGCACCTTAGTGCATTCAACCAAATCTCACATAATCACATCAATTGTCACACTTATATAAAATGTAACACTAATAGTAAAATAAACATGTTACACAATTATTCACTTATTAAAATAATTAACCAAACAAACAATTAACAATTTAAATTCAAAAGATTATACCAAACAATTCTATTAATTAAATCAAACAAATCAAATAAAACAAACAACAACTAAATAAAATAAACAACATTTAATTAAAACAATTCATCACACTTAACATTTAAATATAATAAAATACAAAATTCAAATAATCTAAAAAAAAAAATTGGTGCACTACAAGTACATAGGCAACTCTGGGACCGTGGACGTATATTACTAAGTTCCAATAAACCAGATTATTAATTGAACTCTTTAATTAAATAATCTTATTTATTAATCCATTATTACTCCACCATGAATATGAAAATTCACTCTTAGTAATTATAGAATTATATTTACAGAGTAATCTCTTGCAGTCCAATGATATAATCAATATATGTAGTTCTGTCCTCCATTTATTGGTTCGTTAATAAGAGTTGGTCAAGAATTACCGTTTTACCCTTCTAGTTACCTCTTATTCCTTTATAACCATTAATTCACCAATGAATAATTAATCTATAATCATATTATAAATTTGAGCTCAATAACTATTTAGTCCCAGAATTATCACTTAAGGGAACAAATATTCGATCAGTTAGGAAAGCATGGATTATATTATTGTAAAATTATGTTTCCAGCCATTCAAGTTATTGACTCTCAAAAAAAAAAAAAGTCAATAACCTAATTATTTTAAGAGACCATAGCGAGTGAATCAAAAGATTCAATACGCATGAACATGTGTTCATGACTACTTATGATTTAGAACAATCTACAAATGATTATCTTTTAATATATGAATTAAATATTTATGGCAAATGATAAGTTTATAAAGAAATTAATTCACATCGGTCCTGTCATATATAATCATAATTATATAATGTAAATTCACCAAGATGACTATTGTAATGGCCTAACATTTTAATAAAAATATTTAAATTGAATATATATATATATATATATATATAAATAAACAATAGATGTCACAATATTTATTAAATGTAAAAGAAATTTCGACAAAATGGGATCCCAATTGAAAAAAAATAGTCTTAAAACAAATCATAACTACAATTTTTACTGAAATAAATAAATTAATCAGTTATAATAGGCATGCTCGAGATCTCCCCATCGACTACATGGTCCTCACAGGATACACACACTTCTGGATCCAGTCTTAGCTTATTGCATATGCTTTAAAATTTCAATTCTTATTTGCACAAAAGAATAAAGAAAGGAATGAGCAACTAAAGCCCAGTAAGGAAGTGCTTCAAGCATACACAAACAAAAAATTTCTTTCATAAGAATAAAAAATACAAACCTTATACCATACTGAACTACAATCAATAACCAACCAACAACGGTATTACATACTTCGAGCACAATAGGCAACACATATATAAGTGAGTTAAGAGGGCAAGAGATCATGATTCTGTTAGGAATAAACTATCCCTGAGACCATACTTGGTCAAAACAGTGGACCTACATGGTCAAATACTGGGGACCCACACGGTCAAATACTGTGGACTAACACGGTCAAAACTATGATCTCTGCCCAAAGCTCAATGTAATAACCAAGTTTATTATTTTCTTATAAGCTCCTTAAATATGATCTTAGGTTAGATTTAGTTATGACTTGAGTTGTATTGCTTTAAATTTTAATTATTTAAGTTATGATTTTATGACTTAGAAATAATTATAATTTGGGTAATTATAATTATTTTAGCATATGATTAAATTAATGTATAGTTTTATTAAGTATTAAATGCACATGTTATTTTATGGATGAAGAAGTGAACATGTGGCATTAAACTAAGTTCAAGTATTAGAATTAAAATGAAAACCAAAATAGCTTAGTCTTAGGTTTGGCACAAAAATAGGAACAATTTGACTCTTTTTAAATTTTAAAGATAGGCAAGATTAGATCTATTTGAATTAAGTGACTGTGTCAAGAACAGTTAGATAAATGGGGATTTTAAAGATTTAATTTAAGTATTAGAGTTCGAAAGAGTATTTTTAAGAATAAATCGCATGAAATTTTTTTAGTCCTTATGCACTTATATTACCATTAGCAGAGCCAAGCATGTAGATAGCGTGGAATGAGATTTTGTTTGATCATAGTGTACCTATTGAAGATAAGTATGGCACATTTATGGATATCTTTTCACGAAATTTTAGAATATTTGAAGATAAAATCCTACCAAATGGAGAGATGGGAGAATGAGTTCGTCAGTTAGCTGATAATCTTAGGATGGGATTTCTCCATAATGTACCCTTCACCTCATGAGTCATATACTCTCAGGATGATTATGAAGATCTCACTCAGGACATGTTAGAAGAAGGATCCGATGTGGAGGATTATATTAATAAGAACACATCGTTAAAATATTATGAATTTATCATCACATTGTAAATATTTTCTTATTTGAATAAAAAAGGTTATTTCTTTCCTTTTATTTATATTGTTAGTAAATGTTAGGAATTTTGGATTCAATTGAAAGTGCAAGGTTTAAATTCCTCTTTTATGGGTTAGCCCATTTGTGAAGATCCATTTTCTTTGCATTATTATATTGGATCTAATTAAAATGAATAACAATTAATAAGGCAAGGGTTGAAATTCCTGTCTTTTGGGTCCAAGTGGAAGTTAGGGGGCCTAAGTAGTGGGTACGATATACTGAACCCAACCCTCCTCCATGGAAGATTCAATTGTTAAGGCTCATTTACCCGAGTTGGACTTAATTGTAATAGGGTAGTTTTAATAGATAGATGGACCTAATAGACATTAGTACAATAGACTAGGTTATAATTTTTGTTTGTTTGTTAGTTTTACAATTTTCTCTTTCAGGGGAAACATAAAAGAAAATGGAGCAGGAACTAAGAAAATCCAAACAAACGAACAAGAAATCAAACAGGAAAGAGGACAAGGAAGAAGTCAAAGAATGGCTTCGTTTGGTAGAATCCATATTGGAACATATGCGCTTGGAAAACAAGGTCTGAATCTCATGCGCCTCAAGCTTACTCAAGAAAGACACCCGCATCCAGTGGGATATAGTGAAGCAAACGCAAGATGTCAATGTCATGACTTGGGAAGAGTTTATCCAAGTATTCCATAAGAAATACTATAGCCTGGCGATTCTAAGGGTGGATGAATTCATTGTGTTTACTCAAGGGAATTCGACTGTGATGAAATATGCCAGAAAATGACCGAATGCCAAGTTCCAAGTAGACATGGTACCTACTGAGACATTACAAATTCAAAGATTCGTAAAAAGGCTGAAGTCAATGATAGCCCAAGACGTAAAACTTGTTCGGGGAATAACCACATATGCAGAAACGTTGAAAATAGCTCAGGAAGTCGAGCAAGCGGAGGATAAAATCTAGAAAGAAGGAGCGGCCAGGAAGGCCGCCAAGAAAATCAATCACGAACAAAACGACCACAAAAGGAAACATGATGGTGGCCATAACCAAAAGGCAGACAAGAAAAGGAAAACTACGTTAGAAGGCAATGGGAATAAGAAGCCCTACGTAGAATATCCTCAATGCCCAAATTGTAGAGAAAACATTCAAGAGAATGCTGATATAAGACTAGAGGATGCTTCAACTGTGGAAACGAGGGTCATCTGAAGAAAGACTTCCCAAAATTAAGGAACCAAAAGAAATATGAGAAACTAGTACCAGCCAGAGTTTTCACTCTTACAAGAGGTGAGGCAGAAATTAGCAATACAGTGGTATCAGGTCAAATCACTATCTCTGGAAAATCATGTAATATATTATTCGATTAAGGAGCTACGCATACTTTTGTCTCTATGAATATGATTGATAGCTTAGATAAACCATGCAAACTTTTCAGAGATAAGTTTGTCACGGAGTTACCCTCAAGGGAAAGAATGCTATCAAGTAGAGGAGTGCGTAGCGTTGTAGTTAGAATTGAAGGAAGAGAATTACCAGTAGATTTGATCGAGTTAGACCTTATGGATTATGATGTAATATTAGGCATGGACTGGTTAGCAAAACATGGGGCAACGATAGAATGTAAGGGCAAGAAAGTCAATTTTCAAACAGATGGTAGAGAATAGTTCACCTTCAAAGGAGAAGTTTCCTAAAATCGCATACCAATAGTCTCCGCTCTCAAAGCTCAATGGTTAATAAATAGTGGTTGCCAGGAATTTCTAGCCAATGTGGTGGACAAGTCGCGAGAGACGCAGCTCGAATCAAAAGACGTACATATTATAAGTGAATTTCTCGAAGTATTTCCAGAAGATTTACCAAGATTACCTCCGAGTAGGGAAATCGAGTTCGAAATAGAATTGGCACCGGAGACGGCACCAATCTTGAAAGCTCTCTATAGAATGGCACATACCGAGCTAAAGGAATTAAAGAAGCAACTTATAGAGCTATTAGACAAGGGTTTCATCCTACCGAGTTATTCGCCTTGTGGTGCACCAGTGCTTTTTGTCAAGAATAAGGATGGGAGTATGAGGATGTGGATCGACTATCGAGAAATAAATGAAGTGATGATCAAGAACAAATACCCATTGCATCGAATAAACGATCTTTTTGATCAACTACAAGGATCTATGGTGTTTTTAAAGATAGATTTATGGTCAGGGTATCATCAACTAAGGGTATGAGAAGATGATATCCCAAAGACAACTTTTTGGACAAGATATGGACACTACGTGTTTCTGGTAATGTCTTTTGGATTAACAAACAAACCAATTGCTTTCATGGATCTTATGATCCTAGTATTTAAGGATTACTTGGATAAGTTCGTTGTGGTGTTCATAGACAATATATTGATCTACTCAATGACGAAAGTCGAGCATGAAGAACATCTGCGAATGACGTTGGAACGACTCAAAAATCACCAACTATACACTAAGTTTAAGAAATGTGAATTATGGCTAAAGAAGGTGGCATTTCTAGGACACATTGTGTCTAAAAATGGCGTAGAAGTAGATCCAGCAAACATATAAGCAGTGAAGGACTGGCCCAAACCCAAGAGTGCCACTGAGGTGAGAAGTTTTCTAGGTTTGGCAGGATACTATAGACGATTTTTTGAAGGGTTCTCCAAAATAGCTACAACCTTAACAAATTTAACAAGGAAGCAACAAAAGTTCACATGGACAGAGAAGTGTGAAGAAAGCTTTCAAACGTTAACGGACAAGCTCATATCAGCCTAGTTCTATGCGTCCCAAACGACAAGGGCAAGTATCTAGTATATTGCGACGTGTTAAAACAAGGACTTAGATGTGTTTTGATGGAAGACGGAAAGGTGGACGCATACGCATCGAGATAGCTAAAGGAGTATGAACAAAGGTACCTGACCCATGACTTGGAGTTGGCAGCAGTGGTCTTCGCTTTAAATATTTGGAGGCATTATCTGTACGGAGAGAAGTGCGAGATCTATATGGACCACAAGATTTTAAAGTACTTCTTTACGCAAAAAGAGCCCAACGTGAGGCAATGAAGGTGGCTGGAGCTAGTTAAGGACTACAATTGTGTGATTTTGTATCATCTGGGAATGGCTAATGTCATGGCAGACATGCTTAGTAGACGAAGTTATGGTAGCATATCGACACTTAAGGGGATTGCACAACCCTTACAAGATGATATTAAGAAATTTGAAATCGAGCTGATAATGGAACAATTAGCTGATCTCACAATCAAGTCAACACTTATGGAGGAAATTAAGGAGAAACAACAAGAGGACGCGTTTCTTCTTAAGAAAAAGGCAGCAATACAAAGCTCAGAAAATTTTGATTTTTCAATAACAAAGGAAGGTATGCTATGATATAGAAACTGAGTGTGTGTGTCAAATCAGGACGGATTAAGAGAAAATATCATTCGAGAATCTCACACCACTCTGTATTCACTTCATCCGGGATCGACCAAGATGTACAACGATGTCAAGACAATGTACTGGTGGCCGGGAATGAAGAAAGACATAGCAAAGTTTGTAGAAAAATGTCTTACATACAAACAAGTTAAGGCTGAACATCAGAGACCCGTTGAAACATTACAACTGTTACAGATTCCCAAATGGAAATGGGATGATATAGCGATGAACTTCATGACGGGATTACCAAGGACCACCAAGCAGCATGACTATGTTTGGGTGATAGTAGATAGACTCACAAAATCTGCTCACTTCATGCCAGTAAGAACCGTTTATACGCTGAGCAATATGCAGAGTTTTATGTGGCGGAGATAGTAAGATTACATGGAGTTCCAAAGACGATAGTCTTTGATAGAGGATTGGTTCTTACCTCGAAGTTCTGGGAAAGCCTACAGCATACAATGGGCACTAAGTTAAAGCTAAGTATGGAATTTCACCCTCAAACCGATGGTCAGTCAGAACAACCTTTAAAATTTTAGAAGATATGATGAGGGCATGTGCATTAGACTTCTTAGGATCGTGGAGCAAGTATCTACCCTTAATAAAGTTCTCTTACAACAACAGTTATAAGGCTACAATAGGAATGGCACCTTATGAGATGTTATATGGATGAAAGTTTCGATCACAACTTCATTGGGACGATGTCGGTGAAAAATAGTATTTAGGACCGAAAGCTGTAAGAGAAGCAACAAAAGCGGTAGAAAAGATAAGACATAGAATGGTCGCCAGAAAAGTTACGCCGATGCTAAAAGACGAGGCGTTGACTTTGCAATAGGCGATCGAGCTTTTCTAAGAGTATCTCCAATGAAATGAATTATGCGTTTTAGAAAGAAAATAAAGTTAAGCCCAAGGTTTATAGGTCCATTTAAGATATTGGAAAAAGTAGGGCAAGTAGCATATTGGTTGGCCTTACTGTCATCACTAGCTAAAACACATAACATTTTTCATGTATCGATGTTGAGAAAATATGTATCAAATCCATCCTATGTGCGCGATTACAAGGCTCAAGAGTTGAAGCAAGATTTCAGTTATGAAGAACGGCTAGTACGCGTTGTAGAACGGGGAACTAGGGAGTTAATGTCCAAAAGTATCCTTATAGTTAAAATCTTGAGGATCAATAACATTGAAAGAGAAGCCACGTGGGAATTGAAAGAAGATATAAGGGAGCGGTATCCCGAGGTATTTGGTAACTAAAATTTTGAGGATGAAATATTTTTAAGGGGGGGATATTGTAATAGCCAAGGTTATTATTTTCCTATAAGCTCCTTAAATATGATCTTAGGTTAGATTTAGTTATGACTTCAGTTGTGGAATAAAGATTGCTTTAAGTTTATATTATTTAAGTTATGCTTTTATGACTTATAAATAATTATAATTTGGGTAATTATAATTATTTTAGCATATGATTAAATTAGTGTATAGTTTTATTAAGTATTAAATGCACATGTTATTTGATGGATTAAGAAGTGAACATTCAGCATTAAACTAAGTCCAAGTATTAGAACTAAAATGAAAACCAAAATAGCTTGGTCTTAGGTTTGACACAAAAATAGGAAGGATTTGACTCTTTTTAAATTTTAAAGATAGGCAGGATTAGATCTATTTGAATTAAGTGGCTATGTGTCAAGAAGAGTTAGATAAATAAGGATTTAAAAGATTTAATTTAAGCAGTCAAATAACTAACTAGAGATAATAGTGTGATGATTGAACTAAGAGTTAGATAAGTAAATGAAGTTTTTGTAACTTTAGGGTGCTGTAATTTTGGACCTAGTTTTGTAATGCCCCGACTAACTCTAAGACCTCGGACCATTAAAACTACTAAGCATAACTACTATTTTGGAATACATGCATAAAATAATAGAATTTTATTATAAAAGAAGTCCAAAAGATGAGATCCCATTGTTATTACATAAAATCATAAAGAAAATAAAAAAAAAACCTTTAATTAATTGTTCAAATACTAAATGCGGAAAACATAAATACATAATTAAAAGACTCAATATATAAACTTCATCCTCGATCTTTTCCAGCATTCCATCCATTCGGTCCTCTCTCAATACACATGTCGAAGCTGCCATGAATCCATCCCGCCTTCCAAGCTCATTTTCCTGCACCATCTAAAGTAAAAAGGAATGAGCCTAATGCCCAACAAGGAAAATCTACTAAACCATATCATACATCATAAGACTAAAAACATAAATCATAAAACATATGACGTAAAAACGTAAATAATAAAATATAGGACTACAATATTAATGGCCATTAACTCATTACTGTAGTATGTGATAGAAACAATCTAGGTCCTCTTGCTACTATTCTAGGTAGGTTTAAACACAATATAGTATATGATAAATCATCTAGGTCCTCTTGCTACAAATCGAGGTAGGTTAAATCATAACTATAATCTACGATAATGATAAAATCTTGGGATTTGCTTATTTGCTATCTAAGCAACTATATTTCCCAAGCGACTACAACATAAACATTTACATATATACATATAACATATAAACGTAACATAGCATATAAACATAATCATAACACATAAAATCTAACCTATTTTCCTTACCAAAAACTGGGATATTGGAAATAAGAGCGGGATTGAAAACTCCTAAAACCAAACAGTAAGATCCATAAGTTTTCTAAAGAAATGGAGATGAAAAGAAGATCTAAACCATCAAGATAGCATTAACCTAATCCACTTAGTCTTTAGTATTGAATTACTCGACAATTACAGTACGAACTGATGAGTTCACTCCTCAAAAAGATTTTTCTCCCAAAATTCTAGAAAAAGAGATCCTTTGAAATGACGCCCTGGGTCCTATATTTATTGTACCCAGGGGTTGTCACATGACCAGTAGTACTGGGATCGTGGTTTGGTACACGATTATCAGGTAGTGGAGATACGTGTCCACCACCACATGATTATGAGATCATGGATCTTCTCATTGTTTCTCTAGATCGTGGTGGATAATGCATGATAGAAACCTCTGAGAAGAAGTTAAGTCTCGGTTGGTACGTGAGACTTAGGTGCTATGCCCGACGACCCGAGCTTGGGTGTTAGGCTCGTGACCTTCTGGGTACTGGACCTATTGATCATCTGGGTGCTAGGTTTGTGACCTTCTAGGTGCTAGACCTATTGATCATCTGGGTGCTAGGCCTGTGACCTTCTGCTTGAACGAGAGTGAGTATTTCTCAGTGAAGTGTACTTAGGGGTTTGACCTGACCACCCTATGAAGAATAGGGTGGGTCGACCACGCAGGTGGTTCTTGAGCATGTCAGGCTGACCACCATAGGGGTTGGGGTCAAGCCGACCACCCCTAGGGCAGGGGTCAGACCGACCACCCCTAGGGGTAGGGGTCAGGCCGACCATCCCTAGGGGGTTTAGGCTTGGTCGACCATCCCTACGGTATGTTTCTCAATACTTTGTCATTTTTCCCCTTATTTTGTGATGTCACGTGTCGCATTCTCATTCGCCACGTCATCCTTGTATTTTTGAGGGATAACATTTGCCCCCAAGTTTATTGTATTTTTTTCAACATTACGGTAAACTTGATGCTGGCCTGAGAAACATACCGTAGCAGTACTTAAATAGTCAAGTCCCTCGGGACATTACATAGTACTTTTTTTACTATTGATAATTTGCTCGGTACGAATTTTTAGGGATAATTAGAAATTCCTAAAAATAATTAGGTTTTTCAAGGAAAATTAATTTCCTAAAAATCTAATATATTTTTCAAGGAAATATGAAATCCTAAAAATATAACATATTTTTCAAGGAGTTTTAAAGTCCTAAAAATATAATATATTTTTCAAGGATATTAATTCCTAAAAATATAAGATAGTTTTTCAAGGAATTTAATTTTCTAAAAATATAAATATTTTCCAAGGAATTTTAAATTCCTAAAAATATAGATATTTTTCAAGGAATTTTAATTTTAACCATATTAGATATTTTTCAAGGAAATTTGAATTCCTAAAAATATCTTGTGTGCCTAAGAGGTTATAAGTAGGTCTTCTGTTCTCATTCCTGCTCTGTGCGCCACTTCCTAACAAGATCCAAGTCTGATTTCTCCAGTTCCTCATCAAACTCAGATCTTTGGTAAGTATTTTCTTCTAATCCTCATATCATTTAATTAAAGGTGTGGTGTATCTTGATCCAAAATAATTATCCTACTTGAATTAAGATTTCTTTGAAGAATGGCGATTTCCTGAGTTATAAACCCTAGGATGGGCAATTTCTAGGGATGTAAGATCCTAGGTCAACCACCTCATTAGTTTGGCAATTTTTGGGACTCCAAACCCTAGCACCTGCGATTTCCAGGGATAGGATCAGGGTTAGGGCCGAGTACCTTCAGGGCTTCTCCTTGTGCGATTTCAAGGTCTAGGAACTGGGTTTAGGATGAGAACCTTCAGGGCTTCCCTTGTGCGATCTCCAGGTCTAGGAACAGGGTTAGGCCGACCACCCCTAGTGCTTCATGGACCGAGTACTTCCTTTTCCTTGCCTTAGGCAATTTCCAGACCTAGAATTAGGGTTAGGCCGACCACCCCTAGAGCTTCATGGGCCGAGTACTTCCTTTCTCTTGCATTAGGCGATTTTCAGGGATCTAGGGTGATCGGCCCAAGCACAAGCCGACTACCTGGGACCCTAAAAATAATTTTTTCACCTCAATTGATCTCCTTGGGGGCCTTCCTTGTACTGTAAAAATTACTTTATCTGGAGATGGTCCTCTGGCACTTTTCTGAGGCTTGCATCCTTGGGGTGGTCGGCCCAGGCTTAGGCTCACTGGGCCGACCCCCTATATAGAATTTTACTCCTGATTTCTTCATTTTTACTCCTTGGTTCATGGATATGCCCCAAGCTATTGGCCTCATTATGCTCATTTACTAAATTTAATCTTCATTTTTCTTTTGTTGCAGATGTCCAACTCCTCTTCATCAGAGAAGTCAGTAAGTGAGCGTACTCCCCAGGAGTTCTTGGAAAGGGTGAAAAGGATTCTCCCTCACTCCGATTTATATTTGTTCAGTGAGGAAGATTTCTTAAAAAGGAACTGTCCAATGGCGAGAGTAAAACAGATGACTCAGCAACCTTCTAAAGATGATCCTCATATTTCCAAACACATCACTCAGGGCTCCTCGCCTAGCTCTTCTCATATTTCTTCTCACTATAGTATGCCCTGCGGCTCCCAAGGCACATCTCAGTGGAGTCATTCTTCTCAGCGGGATAGGTTAGGTTAGCGAGACTCATTGTAACACCCTTTACACCAAGATGCTAGTCGGATTCCCCATCAATCTTCTTCCCAGCAAGAACATACCGAGGGTTCTCATCACTATGCTACTCATTCTCAGGAGCGTTCTATTCACAGGTTACGGCCTAAGGTTGTTTGCCCTCCTTCCAAGAGCAAGACGGTTTCGCCAGCTACACAGTAGAAGAAGAGACAACAAAAGGAGTTCAATTCATCAGATTCTAGGGAAACCTTCGCCATTAAAATCATATGGAAACCGGTTGAGAAGCCTCGCCCTACTAATTATGAGGTTTTTTGGTTCAAGGGGGTAGCCTCTGACATGACTGAAGAAAAGGTAAAGAACTTAAGGAAGACCTTTGACCTCTTCGGCGTGTCTATTACTATCCCTGGTCCAGATGACAGAGCTGAGGACCCCCCACTTGGTGTGTACGCTTGGACACGTTCTGCCATTAATTCTGGGGCCCTACTTCCTCTTCATCCATACTTCCATAGTGTTGCAGACTATTTTTGTATTAATCCTTCTTAACTAGCTCCTAATATGATTTTGGCCTTATTTGCATTGTACATTATCTATCACACACAGAAAATGGGCTGCTCCAGTGCCTCACGAGATCTAGTACTTGTTTGACCTGAAGACAAACCCTTCTTAGCGCAACTCGAGGTATTTCCACTTCCACCATTATATTAGCGAGGGTACCAACACCTTCTTGGAAGAGATCTCTGGAAATAGCAAGGCATTTAGATACGCCGAAAACTATTTCTTTACTAAGAACGCAGAGGCCAACTACTCCTAGTTTAAGCACATTGGGCCTTTTTATAGACAGCTCCTGACCCAGGCTATGACAGTTAGGGCCAAGACATTGATTGCCATGACCCATGAAGAGAAGAATGTCAAGACCCTCGTTACTCCGGAGAACCTTAGGAAGGTGGGGTTGTTTCCTCCTACCATAGTCGATGTTTCAGATGACGATGGTCCCGAGCCAGTGACTGCCATAGACTCCCCGGGACCCATTCATGTTGAGGAGGTACCCTCTTTGCTAGTGTCAGCCGGACATGAGGGTGATCAGGTGGGTGCATCTGTTGCATGCTCATCGCTTGCTTTGGACGACTTTGATGAGACTACATTCGAACTTGAATCTCATTCAGAAGGTTTGATACTATATCACCTTTATTTTATGATTCACATGTGCTTAATATCCTTCTAACATTTGATCTTCTTTTGTAGGCTCAGACATGTTTGGTTTTGTTCATACCCAGCAGAGGTTGACTCCCACCGAGGCTAGTCCTTCTATTCGAGTGGCAAAAAGGGCCAGGGTTGAGGCTGAGTCGGTCATGGAGGTTCCTCCTAAGGTGTCCCCTCCGACTCCTTTGGCGTCTAGTCCTGTCGCAGAGGCAGAGCCATCTTTGTCTACACTAGTTCCTCTCATTTTCACTGATGCGGGTGCTTCCTGTTCTGCGCCTGCTCCCTTATATGAGCCACATCAATCTGCTATACGAAACTTAGGTGCCCTCATGGACCGAGCATCTCATCTGGAGAAAACGACGATAACTTTTAATGGGATTAAGAATGTGGACTTAAGCACCATTCTAACGAAGTCACTCCTAGACATTCAGAGTGTGAGTCCTTTACAGTTCTCTTCTTGTCTAGTTAGCTTGTGTTCTAACGTT
This sequence comes from Humulus lupulus, assembly GCF_963169125.1. Lineage (NCBI taxonomy): Eukaryota > Viridiplantae > Streptophyta > Magnoliopsida > Rosales > Cannabaceae > Humulus > Humulus lupulus. The sequence continues at coordinate 221,733,397 of NC_084793.1, forward strand.
TATCTAACACCCGTATTTTTTTTGTAGGCATTGATGCTGGTCTCTCATGTCCATGATAGGTCTGTGGAGTATACCTCTACACTCTCCAACCTTCGTTTTGAGCTTGAAGTTGTCCGCCAAGAGGTGCTAGACCTTAGGCGCTTTCTTGGCTCTAGGGATGCTGACATTGCTTCAAAGGATGAAAAGATCAACACCCTCCATAGTTCCATAGAGTTCAAACTGTAGGAAGTAATTGAGTTGACTCTCAGGATAACTCAGATGGAGGGGAAACTTGCCGACTAGCTCCAACAGTCTGAAGCTGAGAAAGTGAAGCTGATAGCTGACATGGACCAATTGCAGAAGGATTCTCTTGTCGAGAAGGAGCAAGAGGTCAAGGCTGCTCGGGACAAGGCTCGAGAGGATTATTTAGAGACAACTTTCTCTTGCTTCTACTTGATCTGGAATTCCAACAAAGATCTGAACTTGGATTTCCTTCCCAAGAAGACGCGAGCGAAGGAGCTTAGGAAGTATCTGGCTCGTGAGGCTGTCGAGGCTCAGGGTGGTCTTTCAGATGGTACTCCTCACCCTAGTTAGTCTTCTTTTGGTCTTTTATTCTATCTTTCCTTCCATGCCATTGGTGGGGCACCTTGTACTTGACAATTTTTTATATGAAATTTCATGCCTTTATGCTTTTTTGTTATGAGTACCCAGTGTATTGATTGAATTTTTTTTATTTCCAATGCTTACTAAGTATATCAACTCACAACCCTCATTGGTTCAGGTATCAGTATACTCTGAACACATATTTCACGTGCCATACTAACCTTACTCCGTTACATTTTTCATGCTAACAACCATGGTAATGTGAGTAGTACGATACTTCACCAAGTACCATGAACAAAACGGTCAGGTCGACCACCCCATGGTTGATAGGCTGACCACCCTATAGGGTTGGTGGACTGGCCGACCACCCCATAAGGGAAATGGCAAGGAATCTCCCTACCAATACCATTTTTGTTTTTGTTTTTTTCACTTTTGGAACATATGTTGAACAAATGTTCTAGAAAAACTTGAGCTTGCTTAGTACTTAAGATCACACCCTCATTCCTCGTGTATACCCCGATCGATATGTACTATATGCCCCCCAAGTGATCATGAGTTTTAAAGCCTTGGTCACTTGCTACTTGACCATGCCTCACTTAGAGCATTTAGACACATAATACTATCCTTTTCACCCAATGATGCAAGCAAGAAATGCTTGTCCCTCATTGGTAGTCGGTGATGGTTTCATACTCAAGAGTAATGATACCTACACGCAGATGCATATTATGTAACAAGTGTTGATCACGATCTACGTAATCTCTCGTGTACTCGTTATAATGATTGTAGACAGAAGTGTCTAAGTTGGACCAACCGGGTCTAGATGGGCAAATCGAGCCTGTAACGAGTCTTAGATCAAATTATTGATTGGTCCCTCAAGGACCAGATTCGATTATGATCTGATGATGGCAACTGATCTTCGGACTAGTATCTTGTTTTTTGATCTTATGGGTCAATAGGCTCTTCAAGAACCAAGATCAAACATGATCCATTAATTTTGAGACAAGGTCCTAGAACCTATCTCTCATTTGGATCATATGGGTTGATAGGTTCCTCAAGAACCAAGATCGAACATCATCCATTAATTTAGTGACAAATTCCTAGGACTTGTCTTTCTTGTTGATAATGTGGGTCGATAGGTTCCTCAAGAACTAGGATCAAACATGATCAAATAGTTTGGCGACAAGGTCCTTGGACCAATCTCTCATTTGGATCATATGGGTTGATAGGTTCCTCAAGAACCAAGATCGAACATGATCCATTAATTTGACGACAAGGTCCTAGGACCTGTCTCTCTTGCTAATCGTGTGGGTCAATAGGTTCCTCAAGAACCAGGATCGAACATGATCAAATAGTTTGGCAACAAGGTCCTCAAACCAGTCTCTTATTTGGATCTTATGGGTCAATAGGCTCCTCAAGAACCAAGATCGAACATGATCCAATGGAGTTGGCAGGTCTGAAGGACAAGCCCTTCGTTGAATGAAATTTAAAGAATTAAGTGAAACTTAAGAAATTAAATTCATTCATTCATTGAAGCACAATGGTTGTTACATTGATTATTCAAAAATTATTCGATGGGAACGAAATTCAGGGTGTCTGAATCTTTGGCACTGGCAAGCTTGGCTAAGGCATCAACATTGGTATTCTGGTCCATCGGGACTTATGTAATCGAGTATCTCTTGAACTGTGTCAACAAGTCCTTCACCTTGTTCAGGTACTGCACCATCCTAAGTCCCTTGGCTTGATACTCCCCCAGTACTTGGTACACCACTAGCTGGGAATCGTTGAATATCTCTAGGGACTGTGCATGTACATCCCCAGATAAGTGTAATCCTACTAATAATGCCTCATACTCAGCCTTGCTGTTTGAAGCATTGAATCTAAATCTGAGAGCGCAATGGATTCAATGATTCTTCAGAGTGATCAGTATGATTCCTGCGCCTGAGTTGTGCTCATTGGATGCTCCATCAACATATAACTTCCATACAGGAGTATCTCCTTCCTTCTCGGTATCTCCATTTTCTGATTGGTAGGAAGGGCCTTCAAGGTTGGTGCCTTCGACTATGAATTCTGCCAATGCTTGTCCTTTTATCGCCGTCCTCGAATGATAAGTGATATCAATGTGTCCTAGTTCCACTGCCCACTTGAGTTATCATCCTAAGGCCTCTGGTTTCTGGAGAACCTGTCTCAGCAGTTGATCGATCATGACTTAGATCGAGTGAGCTTGGAAATATGGACGCAGCTTTGAGAGGAGATTACTAAACATTAGGCTAGCTTTTCAAGAGGGGGATACCTCAACTCTGCACCTACTAGCCTTTTACTGATATAGTATACAGGGTGTTATACCCTGTTCTCTTCCTTTACCAAAGCAACATTGATTGCATGCTCGGTGATTGCCAAATAGATGAATAGTACTTCACCATATATTGGCTTCGCTAGGACCAGAGGTTGGGCAAGGTGCTCCTTCAGGGCTTGGAAATCTTCCTCACATTCCTCGGTCCATTGGATCTTCTTCCTGCCCCTCAATAAGTTAAAGAAAGGGACACACTTGTCCGTAGACTTTGATATGAACCTACTGAGGGCAGCTACTTTCCCAGTTAAGCTTTTCACTTCTTTGATTGTGGTAGGTGACTTCATGTCGATCAATGCTTTGATCATCTCGGGGTTAGCCTTGATTCCACGTGAATTGACTATGTATTCGAGAAACTTACCAGAACCAACTCCAAACGAGCACTTGAGAGGATTTATGTAATGCTCCAAATTTCCTAATAAGGTTTAGGACCTTGATTAGGAGGTCGGGAGGGCCATAATTGATTTATTATAGTATTTAGTGATTATATGCATGTTTACGTGAATTATATTACTATGTGATGGTGAATGCATGCATACAGGCTCATATGTTAATTATGAGGGTATTTTGGTAATTTGGCCACTGTGGGCGTAATTGTATATTTTGGGTGCATGATTGTGATTAATTAATATAGCCACATTATAAGGTGGATTGGTTCGAGCTAATCGACATGAGACGGTCATGAGATGTAACTGTTCGGTCTAGTCATAACGGGTTTAAGCTCGGGGCTCGGGGAGAGTCTCGGGGTGAAATTAATGATTAAATCATTACTGGGAATTAAAGGGTAATGGGATATGATTTATTGGTATTTGGGAATATTGAGAATAGCGGGGATTGGGAAGCGTTAATTATGATTAACGGGATAAGTGAAAAGTTCCAATTCTACCCTTGAAATGGTTTTAGAGGCTTTAGGTGGCTTAAGGGTATTTTGGTCATTTGAAGGGATTTATATTACCCTTTAGTTGGCTGTAGAAGGATAAAGACTAAACAGAACAAAAACAGGGGTTGTCTTCTCCCTTCCCGTACATCATTCTTCTCTATATTTCTCTTGGTGTTCTTGGGCTCAAGGTGGGGTTTTAAGCTAGGAAACTCAAAGGCTGGGTTGGTGGACTTGGTTCAATCATTAAAGGAGGTTCAAATATGAATTTGAGGTGAGCTTTAGTCACTGGTTTAAGGTGTTACTCTGTTTTCCTTTTAGTTTTCAATTCATGGTTTTTGATGTGGAAAGTGGGAATCAAAGGGAGCTTTTGTGTTGGTTTGATTGGGATTTGATGAGGGTAAGCTATGGGTGTTGTCTAGAGGTTAAACTGAGTGTTTGGAGGAGGTTTGGAGTTGGTTCGAAGGGTTGGTTCCAAGGGAAAACGCAGGGGAGAGTTGGCTGGTGCGTGCTGGTTTCTTGGCTGATTTGCGAAATGAGCCGCGGCCTATCTATGGTGTGCCGCGGCCTGTGTTGGCTCTAAAGGTGAAAATGGCTCTGTCAAGAGGGTGAGCCGCGGCATGGCTGTGGTGAGCCGTGGCCCATCAGGGCAGATTTGACCAAAATTGTGTTTTTAGCCTAGGGATGTCTACCATAGGCCTCGGGGTTGGACCTAGTACCCGGTTAAGTGGGGATTGATGTCCCGGGGGCTAGATATTGATTGGGGAACTTATGTTGATCATTTTTATTGATGATACCTTATATTTGGTTATGACTAGGTGACCGCTAAAGGACTAAAAGTTGATCGTTCTCAAGGGTTGTTCTTTTAATCGTTCTAGCTCGACTTTGAGGTAAGAAAACTGCAACCTGTGTATATGTGACATGCATGGCTATTATGATGCATGTTGATTGATTACTGGGTATGACATGCGTGGTTATTATTGATGCATGACGGTTGATTATTATGTATGACATGCATGGCTATTCTTGATGCATGTTGGTTGACTATTAAACGTGACATGCATGGATGTTATTGGTGCATGTTGGATTGTTGAATATAATGCATATGATGCATAAGAAACATGTGATTAGGACATGCTTTGTATACTGGGTGTGATATCATTCAGAGCTTGAGCCTCTGTGTTAATGCATAGTCCTAATTGTACTAATATCTGTTAAGTAAGAATGTTGAATACCTTGTTTATGGATATTGGACATGTGATATATGTTTGGTGGCATGGCTTACCTGTGTATGGCGCTGACTTATTAGTCAGAATCAACAGTGGTGTCAGATCCGTCTTTGAAGCTGTGACTTATTAGTTAAGTTCACCACGGGCTGAGCACTGGTCATGTTTTACCGACCCAAGGGTCAGAGGTGGCAGTGCGTTGTGAACGCCGGGCCAAGTAAAGATTAGATCTAATCGAGGTCGGCATTGAATGACTCATATGGGGTATTAATGCTGGACCGACTGGAAGGTCAATGAGAACTATAAGCGCTTGCCTAGTCTAAGACCAGATGATTTCAGCCAAGGTATATGACCCCGGTGACCGTTTGTCACATGGCTAAGGGACGTTGTCCATAGTTTCGACTCTAGAGTCGTGAGGAAGGTTATGTTGGTGACTAATCACCTTGCACCTGTCCTAATCAACCTTAAGAAAGAATCACTTATCGGTTAATCCCTGGTGACCCTATCGTCACATGGCTAGAGGGAGCGATGCTCATTATTGTGACTTTTGGCAATTGTCACCTATTGGCTTGGACTGATAGTCCCGAATGGTTATTATGATCGTTGTTGATATTATATCATGCTCTATTGTGTTTTCTTGCTGGGCTTTGGCTCACGGGTGCTACGTGGTGCAGGTAAAGGCAAGAGGAAGCTAGACCATCCTTGAGTTGGAGAGCTTAGGTGATGTCGTGTACATATGCAGCTGCTCGTCCGGCACGGCTGAGGTTTAAAGTGGAACTAGGGTTGAACCCTGTTTTGCTGCTTAGAACGGCTTGTTGTAAATATTTTCTGTAATAAACTCTGAAACTTTATTTTTGGGATCCCAGTGTATAAACTAAACGTTCTAGTGAAACGTTACATCTTAACCAAAGTTTTTAATCCCTAAACCGCTAATCATACTTAGTTCACGATTTAGGCCAAATGACTTGGTTAGCGAGTTTAGCACTGTTTACAAGGCACACTGTAACGGTCCCTGGGGTTTGGGGCGTTACAATTTAACTTCATGCTATACTTTCTAAGTATTGCAAAGCATTCTTCCAAGTCTTGAACATGCCCTCTAGCTTCTTTATACTTGACCAAAATGTCATCGATGTATACCTCCATATTTTTTCCAATCAAGTCTCGGAACATGCCATTCACTAAACACTGGTAGCTGGCTCCTGCGTTCTTCAAGCCGAATGGCATCACCTTATAACAGTACAATCCTTTGTCTGTCCGAAAGCTGGTATGTTCCTCATCGGGAGGGTGCATACTTATTTGATTATACCCAGAATATGCTTTCGTGAATGAGAGTATTTCATGTCCTGCCGTTGCATGGACCAGTTGGCCTATTATGGGTAGTGGGATGCAGTCTTTGGGGCAGGCCTTGTTAAGATCTATGAAGTCCATGCATGTTCTCCACTTTTCGTTTGGCTTTGGGACCAGCACGGGGTTTGATAACCAATCTGGATAGTAGGCCTCCCTTATAAAACCATTTTCCTTGAGCCGCTCGACCTCCTCCTTCACGGCTTGAGATCAGTCTTTCTCAAGAAGTCTCCTTTTTTGTTGAACTGGTGGGTAGTTCTTCTCTACATCGAGGACATGACTTATCATGGAAGGAGAGATTCCAACCATGTCCTTATGTGACTAGGCAAAGACGTCCTAGTTTTTCTTAAAAAATTCCACCGACCGTGCTTTAATTTCCACCTTTAACTCCTTCCCGACTTTGATTACTCTAGTCAAGTCCTCCTCGTCTAGTAGGACTTCATCAAGATCTTCGACTGGTCCTACCCCCATGATGTCATCCCTAAAGCGAGGATTGATGTCATTTCCCTCGCTTTGGGAAACTTGCTATAACAACAAATCTTCGTTAAAAGGAGCCACCAGCTCCAGTAAAATGTTTCTTTCAACGTCAACTTCCATGTTGAAAACCTCATCGGTTCCTTCATTCTCTTCGCAGTAGGTTACTATCATGTTGTTTACACATGGTTCTTTCTTTACCTTGACCACTAACGCATTATAGCATTCTCGTGCCTCCCTTTGGTTACCCTGTACGCATCCTTGCCCTGCACTGGTGGGGAACTTCAAAGATATTTTCCATATAGATACTGCTGCGTGTAATGCCATCAGGAGGGGTCTCCGGAGCACAACATTATAAGCCAATGAGAAATCTACCACCAGAAACTCTGTCATCAAAGTCTCGTGCCTGGGGACATCCCCCATCGTGACCAGTAGTCTGATAGTTCCTGCTAGTTCTAAGCACTCTCCCGTGAACCCATATATCACTTGGGAACATGGTGTTAGGTCCTTGACAGTGAGCTTCATCTTCTCAAGGGATGATTTGTTGATGATATCTACTGAGCTTCCCATATCCACCAAGCATCTCTTCACTCGAGCATTGTCGATTTGAATGGTAAGGACCAAAGGGTCATTGTTGGGGTACCTCACGTGCCTGGCGTCATCCTCTGTAAAAGTGAGAGTTTCACTTTCATACGTCAGATTTTTTTTTTGAGACTGCTCCTCGACTGCCATGCATTGGGAAGATTCCCCTACCTCATGTCTGAGGGTCCTTACATATCGTTCACGAGCATTGTTATCGTTGCCTACTATGTGAGACCCTCCACATATGGTATCCAATGTGAAGTTTATAGCTGTCGGCTGCAGGGGTGGACTCCTCTGCCTTCATAATTCTGGATTCTTGCTTGGGGTTTTGGTCTTGCCTCGGTACCTTGAAAGTTTTCCTGATCAGAGAAGAAACTCTATCTCATCCTTCAATTGTTTGCACTCGTTTGTGTTGTGTCCATAATCATTATGGAAACGAAAAAACTTATTCTTGTCCCTTTTTCCTTTTGAACACAAGGGTGGTGGCTTTTGGTATGGTACCTCTTGGTATGTTGCCAAGTAAATCTCAGACCTTGATGTTGTCAGGATGGTATAATTGGTGAACTTGGGCTTGTAGGGTTGATGCTTAGCTTATTTGTCGATGGGTGTTGAGTTAACTTTCTTTTCTCCACCCTACTCGACCTCTGAGGAATTCCTCTTCTTACCGTTGCCCTCACTGCTGCCCTGAGGGTTTGCGCCGTTCTTATCTGCCTTGACAGTGGTCGGATGGTTTATGCCTTTTTCTTCCTTCATGATAGCATCATCTAGCTACATGTATTTGTCGGCTCGGTCCAGGAACTCCTGCAAGGTGTTAATAGGGTTCTGGTGTATACTATCCCACAAGGGACTACGATAAATTATTCTTGTCGAGATGGCAACGGACTTCCGTTCATCTCCTACCGTGGACGCTTGGTTTGCCTCTCTCACGAATCTTTGAATGTAGTCATTCAGGGGTTCATCTTTCCCTTGCTTGATGTCAGCTAACTGATTGGCATACACTGGTTGAATCGGCCCGACACTAAAGACCTTGCAGAATTCCTTCCTGAACAGCTCCCAGGAAGTGATGGATCTAGGTTTGAATTTCCAATACCATTCCTGAGCTGAGTCAGAGAGAGTGGTAGGGAATACCCTGCACCTATAATCATGCTCCACACCGAGTAACTCCATCTTATCCTCAAACTTCCGAATGAGTCATGCTAGGTCCTCCTTCCCAGTGTATGTAAGAAGTTTCAGGGTCTTATATTTTGGTGATGTTGGGCAGCTTGGGTCTTGGCACTAAAAGGACTCCCACTTCTATGAGCCAGCTCGATGTTTGAAGATTTCTTTGTTAGACCGTGAACAACCATAACAAGTGCATCTATTTGAGCCTACACTGCTGGTGGGATCGCTGCTCCAGGTGGGGTAGATGTCGCTGGTACCCCTTCCTGAGCGCTGGTCCTCCTATTGATGACCTCCCTCATATCCTGAGGTTGTGCATCTTTCCCCAACCTATCGAACACAGTGCTGGTGTTATTCATCTGTTCTTTTCCCCTGTGAGACTAAGGGTGTAGGGGTTGCAGGTCTGCCTTGCTCTTGTCGGTGCGGCCCTGCCCCTGAGCCTCTCCTCCTATATGACTTTGAGATTTTGAGCGGCCATTTCCATTTCTGTCATGCCTCTTAGATGTTTGACCATCATCTCCTGCATTGTTTCGTTGGTCCCCTTGGGAGGGGCCCTTTGAGTTAGTAATACTCCAACTCCGAGATGAAGTGTTATTCTTCTTATTCATTGAGGATGTAGTCTTGGACGGTGCCTCTTCATCCTGTCTCTGGGAAAGTGGTTCTGAGAGTGTCCTTGGGGTCCTACTCCTCCCCTAGGACTCTTTGTTACAGTTGTCTTGCATTCCTGCTACTTTGCCCTAAGCCACCCTCACCGCCTGAGTAGCAGTTTCAGCGTTAGCTCGGGCTAACTGAGTAGCCGCCTCCAAGGCCACAACCGCTTCCTGGTGTCTCCGGTCAGCTTCCTGCTCCCTCTGGATCATTCTCTAGACCTGCTCATCTATCTCACGTCATTTCCGTTCCATAGTCGCCCTCTGAAGGGTAATTTTTGCAGCAAAGGCCTCCTGCCTCACCAGAAATTGCGCCATCTCCTCCTAGTGAACGTCCTGTGGATCTTCCACATCAGGTAGATCTCTAACCTCCACCTGAGGTTCATTAACAAGATCTATGGGATCCTAGGTGGTGGAATCCCCGGGAGTAGTCTTCTTCGTCTGACTGGATTTTAGAGGCATCGTAAAAATGATGAAAGTGTGTTTCTTGATTTCGTACTCTCAATGAAAGCACCAAAATGTTGACCTGTGATATTGACCAACGGTCGTATGTACAGTATACACACCTTTTGAATGAAATATATAGAATATACGTCAGAGTACGATTATCTTAAATAAACACACAAGAATTTTATAGTGGTTCAACCCTGTTATGATGAACAGTAATAACCTAATCCACTTAGTCTTTAGTATTGAATTACTCGACAATTACAAGTACGAACTGATGAGTTCACTCCTCAGAAATATTTTTCTCCCAAAATTCCAGAAAAAGAGATCCTTTGAATTGAAGCCCTGGGTCCTTTAATTATAGTACCTAGGGACTGTTACATGACCAGTATTACTGGGATCGTGGTTTGGTACACGGTTATCAGGTAGTGGAGATACGTGTCCACCTCCCTATGATTACGAGATCGTGGGTATTCTCGTTGTTTCCCTAGATCATGGTGGATAATGCACGATAGAAACCTCTGGGAAGACGTTAAGTCTCTGTTGGTATGTGAGACTTAGGTGCTAGGCCCGATGACCAGAGCTTGGGTGCTAAGCCTGTGACCTTCTGGGTGCTGGACCTGTTGATAATCTGGGTACTAGGCCTATGACCTTCTATTTGAAAGAGAGTGAGTATTTCTCAGTGAAATGTACTTGGGGGTTTGAGCTAACCACCCTATGAAGAATAGGCTGGGCCGACCACCCAGGTGGTTCTTGAGCATGTCAGGCCGACCACCCTGGAGGTTGGGGTCAGGCCGACCACCCCTTAGGTAGGAGTCAGACCAACCACTCTCTTGGACACACTGGGGCCGATCACCCCTGGGGTAGAGGTCAGATCGACCACCTCTAGGGGTAGGGGTCAGGCCAACCACCCCTAGGGGGTTTAGGCTTGGTCGACTTCCCCATAGGTCCTGGACTATCTTTTTTTGCCCGTCACTCTTTTCTCAATACTTTGTCGTTTTTCCCTGATTTTGTGATGTCACGTGTCGCATTCTCATTCGCCGTGTCATACTCTTATTTTTTAGGGATAACACATAACATACCTTATAAACATAATCATAACACATAAAATCTAACCTATTTTCCTTTCCAAAAATTAGGATATTGGAAACAAGAGTGGGATTGAAAACTCATTAAACCAAACAGTAAGATCCATAAGTTTTCTAAAGAAATGGAGATGAAAAGAAGATCTAAACCATCAAGATAGTAACTTACTGAAAACCTTAAGTTTCAAGAAACTTAAATACCTAGCCAAAACCATTATAACATGTTATGATTTTGAAGAAAAATGAAAAATAAGAGGAACTAATAATGAACTAAACCTGAGGATAAAGAATACCTTAGATAGACTATAACTTCGACCTAAACCTCAATACCAAAATATCACTCTAGCTTACTTCCCAAGTGTTTAGAAAAGATTAGATTGGAAAGTTTTTATTCCCAAAACCTTAGTGTTTTCTCTCTAGAATAAACTTAGCAGCTTGGAGGCTCTGAGGAATGCTTGAAAGATGAATGAATTGGCTGAGTGCAAGGTCCTATTTATAGAGTTCAAGGAGTGAAACTAACCCCTTTTAAAAAGAATAAATAAATGAATATTAATTGAATAAATTTAAATTATCTGTTCAACAGATGCCCATAACTCGGTGAAAAATGTTCTAGAGCAAGTCCAAGTTGTTGAGGGCTGTTTCTAGCTCGGATTCCACGGAATTTCAAACTATGCTGAAGGAGACGGTATATCACCCCCTATAGGCGATATATTTCCTCCCCCTTAGTTGCGAGTCTCCGTGTTTTCATTTGTGCGAAGTCGACGTGTTTTTCGTATCACCCATAGGCAATATATCGGCCCCTAAAGCTGCGATATATCGGCATACGCTGATCTTTTAAACACATTTTTGCACACTTGATTTTTGTTAAAACAACTTTGACTGAATAAAATGTGATCCTAACAGCTACTAGAAGGTTCTAGACCTTCTAGATCTATCATTTATTAATTTATTAATCTAAAATCCTCAAATCATTAATAAACATGCATGTGACAAGTGTCACGTTCTTAATTATTCTATCTAAACCTTAGGTTATAATAAATATCATTTCTAGGACCAACTATATTAATCAAACTTTATGTTAAAATTAGTATTTCTAAACTATAGGTTGAACTTGTAAAATCTATAACTATTTCTACGAGTTTCCAACTAAATCCTGGCTTGGCATCCGCATATTTCTTTTGTCGACTCTGAGTAGCGAGCATATGTTTTCTAATCATCTCCACTGTGTCTTGAGCCTCTCTAACAACTTTGGGTCCAAGAAGTTGTCTTTCTCCTACCTCATTCCAATGTAATGGTGACCGACACTTCCTTCCATAAAGTAACTCGTAGGGTGCCATACCGATAGTTTCCTGGTAGCTATTATTGTAGAAGAACTCTATAAGTGGAAAATAATTACTCCAGGATCCTCTGAAGTCTAGTACACAAGTGTGCAACATATCTTCTAAAATCTGTATGGTACACTCGGATTAACCGTCGGTCTGAGGATGAAATGTCGTACTGAGACTAAGCTCGGTACCCATGACTTGTTGCAAGCTTCCCCAAAATCTCGATGTAAACAACGATCCTCTATCAAATACTATTGCCTTAGGGATTCCATGCAGTCGTACAATTTCTCGTACATAAATATCTGCGTACTGGTCAGCAGTGTACATAGTCTTGACAGGCAAGAAGTGAGTTGACTTTGTGAGTCTATCTACCACAACCCAAGCCAAGTCGTGCTGCTTATTTGCTTGTGGTAATCCTGTCACAAACTCCATAGCTATGTCTTCCCACTTCCATTATGGAATACTAAGCGGTTGCAATAAGCTTGCAAGTCGTTGGTGTTCCGCCTTTACTGGCTGGCATATAAGGCATTTGGACACATATTCTGCTACGTCTTTCTTCATTCCTGGCCACCAATATAGTGCCTTAAGTTCGTGAGTCAACTTTGTCGGCCCCGGGTGAACTGAGCATGGGGTAGTGTGTGCCTCTTCTATAATCTTCATCTTAATCCCATAGTCATTCCTCACGCACACCCGACCCTTATATATCAATAACCCCTGTCCTGATATGGAGAAATCCGTAGTCTTGCCTTCTTTGACAGTAGCCATATGTGATACTAACGTGTCATCATGCCCTTGTCCGATCTGTATGTCATCTAGTAAACTCGTTGGATGGACAAGTTAGCAAGTTGACCCCTGACTATTTCTATCCCGGCCTCAATCAACTCTTGTTGCAGCGGCTTTTCAATACCGAATAATGCTGCTAGATTTCCATAACTCTTCTGACTTAACGCATTTGCAACTACATTAGCTTTTCCTAGGTGGTATATGATTTCACAATCATAATCCTTTACTAGTTCTAACCACTTGTGCTGCCTCATGTTGAGCTCTTTCTACGTGAATAAATATTTTATGCTCTTGTGGTCCGTATAAATCTCACAACGTTCTCCATAAAGATAGTGGCACTAGATTTTCAATGCCAAGACCACCGCTGCAATCTCCATATCGTGTGTTGGATGGCGTTACTCGCATTCCTTCAGCTGCCTTGAGGCGTAGGCTATCACCTTGTCATTTTGCATCAGCACACAACCCAAACCTTGCTTCGACGCATTACAATATACTACAAACTTGTTGTTGGGTGTCGATACACAAAGTACTGCTGCTGAGCATAATTTATCCTTGAGCAACTAGAAGCTCTCTTGACATTTATCCGTCCAGTTGAAGTTTTGTTGTTTCCGGGTTAGGTTGGTAAGCGGAGTGGCTATCTTAGAAAAGCCTTCTACAAATCTCCGATAATAGTCTGCTAGCCCAAGAAAACTTTTAACCTCTGATGCATTTTTAGGTCTTGGCCAATCCTTCATAGCCTCTACCTTAGTTGGGTCTACTGCAACTCCATTCTTGGGTACTATATGGCTGAGGAACGCTACTTGCGATAGCCAAAATTCGCATTTCTTGAACTTGGCATAAAGTTGATGCTCCTTTAGTCACCATATGGTCAATCTTAAATGTTCCACGTGCTCAAATTTGTCCTTGGAGTACACCAAAATATCGTCAATGAACACTACGAAAAATTTGTCCAAGTAATCCTTGAAGACCCAATTCATTAAGTCCATAAATGCGGCTGGAGCATTGGTAAGACCAAAAGACATAACTAGAAACTCATAATCTCCATATCGAGTTCTAAAAGTTGTCTTTGGTATATCCTCTTCCCGTACCTTCAGCTGGTGATAACCGGACAGTAGATCAATCTTTGAAAATACAGTCGCTCCTCGGAGTTGATGAAATAATTCGTCGATCTAGGGTAGCAGGTACTTGTTCTTAATTGTCACCTTGTTCAACTTAGTGTAATCGATACACATCCGCATGATTCCATCCTTCTTCTTCACAAATAGAACCGGTGCTCCCCATGGAGAATGGCTTGGTCTGATGAAACCCAAGTTTAAGAGTTCTTGCAACTGTGTTTTCAACTCCTTGAGTTCAGTAGGTGCCATTCGGTATGGTGCCTTTGAGATAGGCTCGGTTCCTGGTACTAGTTCGATTCTAAAGTCAATTTCCCGAGTAGGGGGTAACCCTGGTAAGTCATCAAGAAATATCTCTGGGAATTCCTATATAATGCGGACGTCTCCAACCTTTAACAGTGTTTCTTATGCCACATCCGTGGCGCTTGCTAAGAATGCATGACATCCTTTCTCTATCATCCTCTGAGCTTTGAGAGATGAGATAAGCGTTGTCCGTAATCCTGAAACCTTTCCCCTAAAACATAGTTTCTGACTGTCAGGAGTTTCGAACATCACTTGATTGCGTCTACACTGGATGGTTGCGCCATGCCTTGCTAGCCAGTCCATGCCCAGTATTACATCGAAGTTCTTGATCTCTAGCTCTATCAGGTCTCCTTCTAGTTCCATACCCTCAACTTTGATCGGTACTCCTCGTACTATTCGTGATGATAGAAATACTTCGCCCGAAGACATTTCCATAACAAACCTAGTTCTAAATCGTTCACCAGGTTTGTCTAATTTCTCTATCATTCCTAGCGAGATATTAAATCTATGCTTTTAAACAATAGTAAGGTAAAGTGTGTTGCTCCCGAATCAAATAGTACTAAACATATATTATCGAGGATAGGAACCTGACCTGTGACCACCTTGTTACTACCTTCGACTTCTCCCTGGGTCAAGTCAAAGACTCTGGCTGGAACCATCTTATTGTCCTTCTTTTCTTCTGTTTTGAGTCGCGGACACTCATTTTTCTAATGACCTTCCTGGCCACAATTGAAACAACCCTTGTTGTTTGCATGACACTCCCTATGATGTCTTTTCTGGGATTTGGAGCAATGAGGGTATTCCACATAACACGACCTATTATTACTGTTATTAGATCGTGCTCTTTTATCACCATCGACTTGCTTATTATCAGGATGCTTTCTTTTCTGCCCATTTTTTCCATGCTGGTTGTTGTTGTGGTTTCAACCATTCTAAGTCTGACTCTACTTCTTGGGTTCAGACTTGTTGGCCTCTTCCTTACTAACATTGGCTTGAAAACTTTCCATCTCTATAGCTGTTTCCAGAACATTGGCGTAAAAAGTGGTTCTAGGATTTTCCAGCTTGACACCTGACTCAATATTGGGTCTGAGTCCCCTAGTGAACTTGGTAACCCTCAAGAAATCGGTTGGGACCAAATTTGGTGCAAACTTGGCTAGACGATCAAATTGTTGAGCGTACTTAACTACTGTCAAATTTCCATGCTTCATATGGGCAAACTCTTCCATCCTTATAGCGATAACAACTGAGTTGTAATACTTTTATGAAACAGCTCCATAAATCTAGCCCAAGTCATGGTGGTGACATCATGAGTCTGCTGTACCGATTCCCACCAGATTATGGCATCCTTTTTTAGTAGAGAGGAAACGTAGGATATGCGATCTGCATTGCTGAGGTTCATGTGTGCTAGAATAGGCTCTACATTCCTGAGCCATTCTGCCGCCTCAAAGGGGTCGGTTGTCCCTTCAAAGTTTGGAGCATGCTGCTTATGGAAACGCTCGTATATTGGCTCTATGTACTGCCCTCATATGGATATCCTATGTACATAGAGCCAATATACGGTGCATAGTTTGCCACCGACCATCCCTCATATGGATATCCTATGTTCTGCCCTTGCTGGGGTGCTTGAGCCGCTAGCTGAGGCTATGATTGAGTCTGCAGTTGAGGCTGTGGCTGAGGTTGTTGTCGTTGTTGTTGCAGCAGTTCTTCACTTGTTGCCTTAACCAGATAATCTTAGTAGTGTTGCCAACTGAAGGTGGTGCATTTCTATTAGCAGCAGCATTGGTAGCACACGTTCCCCTTCTTCGGACTGGAGGGGCTTCTTGAGTCTCATTAGCGGTGCTGGAGGCATTGTCGTTCGTGCGTGCAGACCTTCGTAGCGACATCTTCAGCAAAGTTCTAACAGTTGAGAAAACACGTTAGAACTTACCCTAATAGGTTCCAAGGCAAAACTTAATCTAAGCAAACATAATTCAGAATTATCGATTATGATATCTTATAAAAAAAATATTATGTTAGCCATCTTTATAAATTAGGGTGAGTTTCTATACTTAGACTATTATGCCACCTTTATTATTTTCTAAGTCTGTTTCTAATCGCCCTATATGACTTAATTCTCAGGCTCGAAACTAGTCATTGTTCCAAAGTTAACCATTTTGAGGGAGAGCTGGGATCAGTAAAATCATTTCCACTACTATGGACACCTAAACTCTCAATACAGAACCAGGTCTATTGATTTGTATCCACCATCACCGAACTCAGTCCTTATTTATTGAATTTATTCTAAATTTATGATGATTGTAGAAAAAAAATTAAACTCATACATGCCATTCAAAAATAACAACTTTATTCATTTGGAAAAATATTTTCACTTATTACAATTATAAATTCAAAATAAATAAAGAAACTATACAAATAATAATCTAGGGTGAAATTTATAAAAAACAGAATCTTCTACATCTGACCCTTCATCTAACATATCATCATTTATTTCCTCATAATCATCATTACTATGAGCCTCAAAACTACCTCGGGGAATATTCATTAAGATATTATGCTTTTGTTCATTAGTAAATTGAAACTCAAACTTAGAGGTAAACCTAAGTATAAGAAAATAATATATCATGGCTACCGGTAAATTATCTTCATCATACATAGTGTAACGCCCTACTTCCTTAGAGCCATTACTAAGTGAGTTTAAAACGTGCAATTAACTATCTAATCAAGGTTTTAAGACAAAGTGTAGTTAAACCATAACAAAAATCACATTCTTTAAAAATATAACCATTCATTGAAAATTATAAGCGTTTAACATTTGGGATCCCAAAATACTGTTTAGAAATATTTACAACTCAAAATATAACTAAAGTCGGCTAAACGAAAAAATTTATTTTTAATATAAACATCTCCTCAAAATACCCCTGGCCGTGGCAGCCAAGCAGGCCAAACATGTACGCATCGCCTCACGCTCTCTGTACTCATGGTTGGTCAACTTTCCCCTTGCCCTTACATGCACCATAGAGCACCCGTGAGGCGAAGCCCATCAAGAAAACTCACACAAGCAGATAACATATGCATATCAATCATTCAAAATGTAATCAAGTCGCCAACAGGCTAAACACATACGACCATGTCGTCCCAGGTGCTTTACGATGCCCTGGGTTCGCGGTCTACACCGTGAGGTTATCCCAGGTATCTTATAGGGTCTCGTCCTAGCAACTTGCGCTTCGCATGCTAAACACTGCTCCCGACCCCTTGCTGTACTCGGCCTTGCCGTTACCGGCCCTTACTGTTCTCGGCCTTCACCATTCCCGACTCTTGCCGTTCATTCACATATGTGCACACATAGCATAATTATACAATACTTAAATACATATAAACATACTCAATGGGCTACGCCCTGCAATACAATCATATAGGGTCGAGCCCTGCAACACCAACTATAGGGTCTCGCCTTGTTCTATGGGTACAACAGTTTTCTTACCTATGTCCCGAGCTTTCCAAACACCAATGTCCCAAGCACAGTCCCCTAATCCGAGCCTCGCTGAAACCCTAGTCACAACACATCAACAATATCCATCCATCAAGGTCTAATCCATTAAATAACTTTGGGTTACCATTCTAATCCCCAGAACCTTGAATTCTATCAATCCAGGTGATAAAATCCATCTCGAGCCTTAACAATTGGGTTCCCAAGCCAAAAACCCATAAAACACCCAACATTTTGAACTAGGGCCGCGACCCAACCCCTTAAGGGCCGCGACATGCCTCAAAATAGAGGCAAAACACCTCCCTGGAAGGAGACACGGGTCCCGACATGCTTAGCCAAGCACCGCGGTGCACCTCAAGATCAGAGGCCTCCCCAGGCTTCACTCGCACACGGTCCCGCGACATGCCCCTCCTAGGGCCGCGGCTCGACCTGCAAACCCAGCCCCATGCATTTCACGAGCTAATCTCCCTGAATTTCACCATTTCTGAGCCTATATCCTAGAATTCTGCCCAGGACTCAATTCCAACCACATAATCAGTTTATATTATCATAAACTCCAACAACAAGTCTCCAAAAACACTTCAATTTTACCACTTCGGTTCTATCTTCCAAATTCTAAAGGAAACACAAAAAAACCAAGCAGAAGTTAAACTTAGGTCCTTACCTCAGAATTAATCTTGGCCCGAGCTTGATTCTAGTTGCCCCAACTTCTCTTCTCCCTAAATTCAGCCTTGAATTCCTTCCATGACCCCAAATAACATCAATTCTTCCTCCTCTTCTTTTCTTGCTTCTGGTTTTTCTCTAGACCTCCAAAGAAGATGATTCCAGCATAAGCCTAGGTAAAGAAAACGTGAAGCATTTTACCTCTGCCAGTTCTAGTTATCCTTAAATCCAAATTCCCTTTTTGCCCCTTAAACCTATCCTTAACCCTTAAGTAATCCCAAGTGAAATTTAGTCATTTTCCAAATCCCGTTAAGTCCCCGAGGCCAAAATAGTAAAATTTCCCAATATTCCATCCTAAACGTTATAACCTCAAATATATCTCCAACTATTTATTTCAATAACCCGATAACCCCATAAAATATCCAATACCCGAAATACCCCTCGACTCGCCCCGAGTTTGGTATTCGACCCCGTTGTGACCTTCTAGCTAACTGCTCCTTAGGACTGTCTCGGATCGTGCAACATAGATATATCATAAGTATATCACAATTATTATATTTATCACATTTATGCCCTCAATGGGCTAAAATTACAAACATGCCCCTAATAACCAAACGGGGTCCACATGCATATTTAATTCACCTAAACATGCAACTCTAATAACATACTCATAAAAATTCACATATTATAATAATAAATCACTTATTGCCCCTCAGGCACGCTAATCAAGGCCCCAAGCCTTAATAGAAAATTTGGGACGCTACACATAGTCTCCCATATTTCTTCTAATTTTGAAAATACAGTAGGAAAATCCTTAAAAAGCCTAATTACTAGGACATATTGTTCCATTGCTCACATCATGATTTGCCTAGCGATTTGAAGGTGAACTATCTCCTTGTGAAATTTGACCAATCCTTGAGTGATTCTTTCTAGCACTCCTATTATATCCCTTGGCTCTCTAATCCTTTTCAATGTCTTAATGGTTTGGATATCATGATAGGTCAAAGCTCCATTCATTTTGACTGAAAACATAATGACTAAAATGTTAGCTATTAACATAAACATAATAATCATAACTTAAACATTTACATTGGTGGTTAGATCTGGAGCTTTTGCGTGTGTATTAAGGAGAACTTCATGCATATGAAATGTGGCCCTAATAACAACCTTAATGCCCCAACTAACTCTAAGACCTCGAACCATTAAAACAACTAAGAATAACTACTCTTTTGGAATACATGTATAAAATAATAGAACTTTATTATAAAAAAAATAATCCAAAATACGGGATCCCATTGTTATTAAATAAAATCATAAAGAAAACAAAAAAAAACCTTTAATTAATTGTTCAAATACTAAATGCGGAAAACATAAATACATAAATTAAAAGACATAAATATAAACTTCATCCTCGATCTTTTCCAGCAGCACATCCATTTAGTCCTCTCCCAATACACATGCCGAAGCTGCCATGAATCCATCCTGCCTTCCAAGCTCATTTTCCTGCACCATCTAAAGTAAAAAGGAATGAGCCTAATGTCCAGCAAGGAAAATCTACTAAAACATGTCATACATCATAAGACTAAAAATAATAATAATAAAATATATGACGTAAAAACGTAAATCATAAAACATAGGACTACAATATTAATGGCAATTAACTCATTACCGTAGTATGTGATCAAAACCATCTAGGTCCTCTTGCTACTATTTGAGGTAGGTTTAAACACAATATAGTATATGATAAACCATCTAGGTCCTCTTGCTACTAATCAAGGTAGGTTAAATCATAACTATAATCTACGATAATGATAAAATCTTAGGATTTCCTTCTTTGCTATCTAAGCAACTATATTTCCCAAGCGACTACAACATAAACATATACATATATACATATAACATTTAAACATAACATAGCATATAAACATAATCATAACACATAAAATCTAACCTATTTTCCTTACAAAAAACTGGGATATTGGAAACAAGAGCGGGATTGACAACTCCTAAAACCAAACAGTAAGATCCATAAGTTTTCTAAAGAAATGGAGATGAAAAGAAGATCTAAACCATCAAGATAGTAACTTACCGAAAACCTTAAGTTTCAAGAAACTCAAACACCTAACCAAAACCATTACAACATGTTACGATTTTGAAGAAAAATGAAAAGAATAAGAGGAGCTAATAATGAACTAAACCCGAGGATAAAGAATAACTTGGATAGATTATAACTTTGATTTACACCTTAATACCAAAATATCACTCTATCTTACTTCCCAAGTGTTTAGAAATCCTTAGATTGGAATGCTTTTAATCCCAAAATCCTAGTGTTTTCTCTTTATAATAAACTTAGCAGTTTTGAGGCTATGAAGAATGCTTGAAAGATGAATGAAATGGCTGAGTGAAATATCATATTTATAAAGTTCAAGGAGTGATATTAACCCTTTTAAAAATAATAAATAAATGAATATTAACTGAATAAATTTTAATTATCTATTAAACAGATCCCCAAAACTCGGTGGAAAATGTTCAAGAGTAAGTCTAAGTTGTTGAGGGCTGTTTCTAGCTCAGATTCCACGAAATTTCAAACTATGCTGAAGGAGTCGATATATCGCCCCCTATATGCGATATATCGCCTCTCCCTTAGTCCCGAGTCTTCGTGTTTTCGTTCGTACGAAGTCGACGTGTTTTACATATCACCCATAGGCGATATATAAACTCCTAAAGCTGCGATATATCGGCATACGCTGATATTTTAAACACGTTTTTGCACACTTTCAACAAACTTGAAGTTTGTTAAAACAACTTTTACTGAATAAAACGTGATCCTAACAGCTGCTGGAAGGTTCTAGACCTTCTAGATCTATCATTTATTAATTTATTCATCTAAAATCCTTAAATCCTTAATAAACATGCATGTGACAAGTGTCACGTTCTTAATTATTCTATCTAAATATATAAAAATCCTTACTACTACTACTGCTACCACTACCACTTACACTACCACTACCATTACCACTACCACTACCATAACTACTATATAGCTAAGTAAAATTCCAAGACGCTACAAGTTTTGACCCTGTTATGTTATGATTTTGAAAAAATAGTATTTCTACAAAGTTGTAGATAATTGAATTATCTTTCCAAATATATAAAAATGGTCTAAATTGGACTCCTACAGCTCCATTTATGTATAGTTTACTACATGAGGGTCCAGAGTTATGAGGTATAGGATAGTAGTTTGGACTTTGACTAAAGTTTGAACCAAATGGAGACTATGTGGCATACTTGGAGATTATGTAGCAACAAGAAGGGAGTAAGACTAGGCTGACCAAAACCATATAGTGGAGGGAAGGTTTGATTTTTAACATTTAAGATGAATAGTATGGAGAAAATCAAGGAAGGGAGTGGGGGTTTGAAGCCTATAAATTGAGACTTAACCTTCACCATTTTTCTCACACTCAAATGCTCTCAGAAAAACCTCTCATAATTTCAAAATCCATAGTCCCAAAAGATCTCTCCATTTTGCCATAAATACTCTACATAGCCATAGCTGAAACACTAGTCCTTATAGTGCTTGGGATCTTTTTCTTCTATTTTCTTTATTTTTCCTTAAACATGATTGCCTTTCTAAACCCTATTATAGCCGAAATATTGAACCCCATCAAGCCAATATATAGCAAAACTCTTGGTGTTATTGTTGGAGATGGACATTAGAGAGAAGACTCGAGATTTTATCATTTTGGTTCTAGGTTGAAGGTATGACTTTATGAGGTTTAGAAAATTCTTGAAAGTATAGTTTTATTATATGGCTTTAATATAAATATCTTATGTTATATTTAAGGTTGATTGGACATTTTTTATAGCAAGCAATCTCTTCTCTTTCTTTTTCTCTCCACATTCAAGGTAAGGAAAATTAGGTAGTTTAGTTTATGACCTAGTTTATGTTTTGTATGGCTTAACATTTCAGGTACAATAAAGGGGTAAGTGTGGCTGGACCTAAGGTGTCCAATGTTGTATGACAGACTTATGTCTGTTAGGCTCAATTGCCAAACTTGTATGACGGACCTAAGTTGATGTCCGGTAGGCTCGGTTGCAAAACTTGTATGACAGACTTATGTACAGGGCTTAATTGCCACCCCTGTATAAGCACCTATCTTTTTATTATATATGTCTTATTATTATGACCTATGACATATTATTATGACTTATGACTTATGACCTATGACATATGGTTATGATTATGACTTATGATTATGAACTATGATTTAGATTATGATTTATGATTATGACTTAGGCTATGTTATGACCTAGGGTTTTATGATGTTGTATGATTAGTATAAATAAGTTTTGTCACGACTCTCGTGAAATTTATGATATGGTTGATTATATGATTATATGACAGACTATTGTTTATATTTTCCTTACTGGGCTTAGAAGCTTACCCCTTATGATGTTGTTAGTTTAGGAAATTAAAGATAGAAAGGTCGGTGGCGAGTGAGACCTAGGAGCTTCGTGATGTACTCGTGGGGACCATATAGTCGAGGAAGATCAAGCGAGCCTATTTTTATTTTCAAGTTTTATTTAATGTTGCTTATTTTAGTATGTTAAAGACAATTATTTTATTTTTGTAAAACCATGGATCCATTTACTTATTTTAATTTTCATTCAACCAAAGAGCAATGTTTATGTTTATGATCCAACGTTGTGGTCTCGATAATTTATAAGAAATTAGGGCGTTACACTCAACAAACAAGATAAGATTCACAAATATCTTAATACAAAAGATTAGTTCTATCTAACTTCCTTACCTTGGAAAGAGAACTTAATGTGAGAGATTGCAGAAATTAGAACCTACATAATCATAAATACAATCTCATTATTGTCTTCCAAAAAACTATCTAAATCACCAAAAACACAAGAGAAAATCTTATTTAATTACTTTCACTTTGTTTGTTTTTCCACTTCACTATTGGCTGCTTCTTCTTATTTTTTCTACTCTATATGTGAGCCACATGGCCTATATATATATATATAGTTATATATATCTTCATGTAACCTCATAATCTCTTCTTATTCAAACTCATAACAGTTTCTAGAAAATATCTCGATGAAATTAATATTATAGCTACCCGAGATTCCCATTTTTTGTTTGTTTTATCAAAGTTTCAAAATATATATAATCACCCATCCTTATCCATTTAGATAGCAACTATTATTTATCAAAGAAAAACTTATATGAATTTAAGAATTTAAAACATTATATGCCAGCATAAACATATATAACTTTAAAAAAAATCTACACTAGTATCTAAACTAATTTTAACTTATTTGACTTACCTAATTGTGTACAAATTCCTAGGGAAAATAGTTTAGTTTTAAACTTTCAATAATATTTAAACTATCCAATATGCTAAAAAGAATAATTTCTCACGTATTAAACATTCATAATTAAGTATCTTATTAAAAAAAATAATAGTCTTTTCTAAGCATAAGAAAATAAATGCTAACTTAATTATACTATGCTTATGCCATCAACTCACATTTCTAACATTAATTAAAATAATACCACAACTAAACGTATTATCTTAATTAAATAAATCTCAAGATCATTACTAGATACATAACAAAATAAAATAATAAGAAATAATATTAATAATAATAAATTAGATAGAGATCAAAGAACAATGGATAATACGATTTAAAAAATAGTAAAGAATTATTCTCAATCTTCGACAATCAATCTATCAACAATGGCAAATAATATTCCTTATTCCCAATTAAACTATTAATCTTGCAGATAACATTTAAGCAGTCAATTATACCAGTTTCCCTATTATAATAAATTAAAGCTAACCACTCTTAATTAATCCTTTTTACCAAGAAAGAAACTCATTAACCATGCGATCTATATAAACAATGAAAAATATTACATTTTGTGGAAACAAGTTAATCTAGGCAACAAATTCATTAAGCATGCAATTCATTTAACCTAGGTTCTATTCTTCATAACAATTAAAATACTCGTCACAATACTTAATTGTAATTTATCAATGTACTTAGAATCCTAAACTATTAGGTGAATAGAAATCCTAAGGTGACAATAGAAAAATGCAAAACCCTAATTAGTAACCCTAACCCCTTTTATAGCTCTTTGAAATATACATTTAAAATTCAAAAATAAAGGAAAAATCAATCGTGGCCAATGATATTGGCAGCTACGGCTGTGGCTGCGGTCGCTAGAAGCTATTCTGCCCAGTTATCGCGATCCGATCGCGACCAATGACTCTTGGTAGCCGCGGCCGCTAGGCTTTGCCTGGGAGGCCGCGACAGTGGCTTTTTTAGCACGTGTTGATTTTCTTCAAAATCTTCAACTTTAGCCTCGAACCTTGGGTTTAAGGACTTGGCCGCGGCCGCTGGGCTTTGCGTGGGAGGCTGGGACCAGTGGCCTTTTTTAGCATGTGTGGATTTTCTTCAAAATCTTCAACTTTAGCCTCGAACCTCGATTTTAAGGACTTCTAAAACACTTCAAACTCATCCTAAACTTCATTTTCTTGAGGCATATCGTCTCTCGTCAATATCTAGCCACAAAATACAGAAAATTCATCAATAAACTCTTATAGAATATTTTATGGCCTAAAAATCAAACACTCGTAAAAAAAAGCTAGAAACACATAAAAAAATGCTAGAAATTAACATTATCTAAATGAGAAAGGCAACAAATATATAACCCAAAATGCCCTTATCGAATTCCCCCACACTTTGACTTTGCTAGTCGCTTAGCAAAACAACTAATAATAAGTAAAAACATAAACAAATAAAACATAAATAATGGTTTTGTTGAACACGTTAGTTGTCTCAAAAATTGATCAAACAAATAATCATAGGAAAAATTTGAATTCCACATTCTTTAGAATTTTAACCCAATGCCTAGTCACCACTTAAACTCGATCTTTTTATGATTATACACAATCAAACTTAACAACTCACATGCACCCAAATATTTATACATGCCGAAAATGTTTCAAAGTTTCTTGTATGGAAAATATTTTTCATAAAAAGCATCCACTCAATAGACATTAACCAATTATTCTCCACTAATATAAACCACATAATCAAGAATCCAAAGGTCATTAAAAGCTTGTAATGTAAGGTTAAGGATAAAGATAGATGGAAAATGTATATTTAATCTTAAATTACACCATAGGCTATATTTATTCTATACTCTAAATCTTCTCATAAATTTCCCATACATTTTCAAAAATACATAACCTTTCCCTTTTCTTCTTTCCACATTAATATTACTCTTTTTTCTACACATAATTTAAGCATGGTCCTCAATGAAAATAAAACAAAAGATGAGGAAAAGAAAACTCCCTCAAGTGAGATTTGTTTAACGTCATTAGCTCGATTGAGTGTTGTTCTCAGGATTTTTATATTTGTTATTTCAATTAAGGCTATTTTTCCTTATACTCATAAGGAGAATCAAACACATTGAATTTGATAACTTCACCATCAAATTCCATTGTCAGCATCCCTGCTCTAACATCTAGCTTTGTATTTGTTGTCAACAAGAATGACCTCCCAAATAAAATTGGTGTTGAATTTGGTATTGATGCATCCTCCATTTCAAGTATATAAAAATTCGCTGGAAAGATGAGTCCATCAACCTTACCAGAACATCTTCAACTACCCCTAAAGGATAAGCATTAGTGTGATCGACCAATTGAATAATAACTCGTGTCTTCTTTAGTGGCCCAAGATTTAAGGAAACATATGTTGAATATGACATTACATAAATCGATTCTTCGAAATCTATCATACACCGCTCTATCCTTTTATTCCCAATCATAAAAGGAATTATAAAGGTTTCACAATCCTTGCATTTTGGTGGCAGCTTCTTTTGGAGAAATTTAAAAACGTTCTCCCCCACACATATCTTCTCATCACTCTTCAGTTTCTTCTTATTCGTGCACAACTCCTTCAAAAATTTAGCATATTAAGGCACTTGTTAAATATCATCAAGTAATGGAATATTCACCTCAACTTTTCTAAATGTTTCTAATATCTCCTCGTGTACCTCTTCCTTTTTAGTCTTTCTTAATCTACTTGTAAAAGGTGGAAGAGGGATATAGGTTGACATAGTTGGTTTAGGTGGATTTTTTTGCATTGGTGGCTCACCGTGAATGAAGTTGTCTACTGCTTACATTTGCAGTAGAGCATGCGATGAAGGATGTGTGGGTGGCTCATATTGTGTAGCATCTTGCAGTGTTATCGCACTTACATTTGCTCTTGGGTTACTCTCTGGCGGGGAAGGTAATCTTCCATTATTATGATCTTCCAGCTTGCTCAGAGATTTAGCAATCTATCCCATTGTGTTCTCCAAATTCTCGAGGGATGCTTGAATACTCTAAAGAATAACTTGGGTTTGTTGCTGTATCTGAATATTTGAGGCCGCCAAAGTTTTTAGCATGTCTGAGATTGATGGTTCCTGATCTTGTGGGACTCATGTAGGAGGTTGTTGAGGACGGGCCGCATAGGCTTGTTGAAGCCTTTGTTGGAAATTGAACCATGGTGTTCTAGTATCTGCCGCTTGTTGTTGGTTTTCATATCTTTAATTAGGATGATCCCTCCATCCCTCATTATAACTATTTGAATATGGATATTGTTGTCTTGACTACTCAGGAAACCCTCCAATGGAATTTACTTGCTCTAGAGAATTCTCTTGAAGAGTAGGACACATATCAAAAAGATGCCCCGCCATCATACACATACCACATGGTCTAGACTATTTTCCTAAGGCCAGTTGTTGCACCATTGATGTGAGTTGAGCTATCTATTGTTGTACTGGAGTGCTCACTTCATTTACATTCTGAGGTGGCGACGGTGGTTTGTTTCTCATCCCAAACTGTTGCAAATTAGCAGACATATTTGATATTAAATTCCTATTAGCATTTGGTGTCTTGTCTACTAGAGCTCCCCCATTGGCTGCATCAATCATGCTCCTTTCCATTGGCAGCAACCCTTCATAGAAATATTGGATAAGAAGTTGCTCACTAATTTGGGGATGGGGGCAGCTAGCACACATCCTCTTAAATCGCTCCCATTACTCATAAAGAGTCTCACCGCTGCACTGTCGTATTCCACAAATTTCCTTCCTTATACTCCTAACTTTATATGCAGGGAAATGCCTCTCCAAGAATAACCTCTCAATTACATTCCAAGTATCCACTATGCCGGGAGGTAGACAATAAATTCATTCCATAGAGGAGTCCAGTAAAGCAAAAGGGAAGGCTCGTAGCTTGACCTGTTCCTCAGAAATCCCCGTCAGCTTCATAGTTGAGCATACTACATGGAACTTCTTAAGGTGCTTATTCGAATCTTCATTGGCAAGTCCATGGAAAGTTGGCAATAATTGAAATAAGGCCAAATTTTAGCTCAAATTTTACCTCAAGGTTTTGGTATTGAATGCATACTAGTTGGTGGTCAATATCAAGTGCTACCAACTCCTTCAAAGTTCTATTTCTGTTGTTTTAAGCCATAGTGGCCTGTGACTTTTCTAACAACTCAAAATTATTGTCTGATGAATCTGAATTATCTCCAATCTTAAAATCCACCGGTAGCGAAACAATTCGTTGATACAATTAGCTTGAAGTTACTCTTGGAATAGTGGAATATTCTTGAGATAGATTAGATAACTTGGACTCTCAAAATGATTTGTGGCTATCTAAATAAGATCTTACAAGATTCATAGCATTCAAATAGTAAAATAGAAGAAATTTAATATAAGGGAATAGTAGGAATAAAATTCATCAATGCATTCAACATCTCATGTGTAGGGTTTTTAAATAAACCATAACTAAAAAGAAAACTATTCCATATTCAAATTCATGATCATAAACATAAAAGTTCAATGACAATATAGAAGTTTGAGAGAAGAAAGAAAAACTAGATTAAAGAATGTAGATGATGATGTCTTTTCTTATCTTATGCCGCTCTAGACTCTAAAATTCGCAATCCAAAGTTATTTTAACAGTTAACCCCAACCCCTTTTATAGCCCTTTGAAAGATACATTTAAATTTTAAAAATTAAGGAAAAATCAGTCGGCAGTTGTGACCATTGATATTGGCGGCTGCAGCTGCTGGAAGCTATTTTGCCCACTTATTGCGATCTGGCCATGGCCAATGACTCTTGGTGATCGCGACTGCTGGGCTCTGCCTGGGAGGTGGTGGCCGACCTAAATGTTGGCCGGGTCCAGTGGCCTTTTTAAGCATGTGTGGATTTTCTTCAAGATCTTCAACTTTAGCCTCGAACCTCGAGTTTAGGGATTTCTAAAATACTTCAAACTCGTCCTAAACTTCATTTTCTTAAGTCCTGTCATCTCTCATCAATGTCTAGACACAAAATACACAAAATTCATCAATAAACTCTTATAAATTATTTTATGGCCTAAAAATCAAAGACTCGTAAAACAAAGATAGGATACATAAAATCTCTAGGAAACAATATATAAATCGAAATGCCTTTAGCTGAGAATCTTCTTCCTATAGCATCTTACGAGTAGATAACTTGTTCACAATAACTTATAATTCGTGTACTTGTGGAAGTAAGAGCTTTTCATAAAAAAAAATTAAACTCCATATATTGAGGTATGAGAAATTTCTATGTTCCTTCTTCTTCGGCTTTGTATTTCTTCTCAAGTGCTTCCAAAAATTCCTTTGCTGATGTTGTGTTGGTGTAGAGATCATAGAGATGATTCGAGTGAGCATTGGGGATGTGACCACGACATATGGGCTCATCTTCGCGGTTCTTCCTTTCTTTGATCACTTCTTTAGAATCATGATCTTTTTGTGCACCCAAATCCTTCAAATCTTTGTCTCGTATTTAGTAGACCTTCAAATTTTTGAGAATGAACTCGAACTTGTCTTGCCATCAAAAAAAGTTAGAGCCATCAAAACGATCTAGCCTAACAAGATCCTGGGACAAGAACTTGAGGGCTGAGAAAGATGAACTTTCTTCCATGGTGTTTGATTAGAGTATTGAAACAAGAACCTTAGATATAAACAACCTTAGAAGAGAAATGTAGGGTTTAGGAATAGAGTTTTATGATTGTTGGCATTTTGGCTTATCAACACAATTTATAATATGATAATTCAAAGGAATCTAACTCTAATCTCTTAAACAATGGAAAGAATAAACATATATTAGATCAAGGGAAAGAGAGGACATTTCTTGAGAGAAACCCTAGTTACATAAAATAATAAAGTTGTAATTTAATGTAATAAATCAATGGAGATGATCATGAAGGCTTGACACAATTGAATTTTTATCAAAAAAACTCTAATCCTAGCCTCCCATAAGAGATTGCTTGAAGCTACTACTATGGTGGCATGATTCTTGGGATTAACAAGTCTTGATCTTCAAACAAGTTAAGCTTTCTTGATGAAGATCTTGGAGAAAACTAGTAGCTTTGTGAGTTAGAGAGAGAGAGAGAGAGAGAGAGAGAGAGAGAGGAGAGTGATATGTTCACCGAAGTCTCAAATGGAGTAGGAACCGTCATTAGTGTTAGCAAATGAGATTAGAGCATTTTAAACTAAGTTTTGTAGCCAAAACACATAACTATACAGATCTGTACGAACGTCCCAAACGATGCATCACCCTCATGCACAACCAGAAATTCAACCTTTACTTACCAATATTAATCGTGGGTAAAAATATCATATTGGTAGGTAAATCCCTTTACCTACATATTTTGACCAATACTGTATTGGTAGGTAATACTTAGTCGAGAAAGGTAGCATTGCCTATGATTGACATATCGGTAGGTAAAGCTCACGTGGACCCCACAAAAATGACTTGGAGTTGTTTGACATAGCATCTAATGTTGCAACTGACGTTGCAAGCCTTATTACAAGTTTTTATTGAAACACGTGGCACACATTTATTGGACCTGTTGGAACTTAGTAGTTGGGTTACTTGTCGCCTTTTTATTTGTTATGTGGCACTAAATGATTGGTTCATGTGGCATGCTGTTGTATACCTATTTTTACCTACAGTTATTTATGTTTGAGTAAAGATACTATTTCTATGTAGTTCATTTTAATAATATATTAAAATTTAATTTAATATAAATAATGAATGAAAGTAGACAATTTTAAAAATATTTAACATTTTTCCTCAAATAAATTATTTAACATTAATAAGAAAATAAAGAAACATATATTATAAAAACATTCATTGCTTATTAACGATGAGTGTTAAACTAATAACATTTCATAAAAAAAATA
Source organism: Humulus lupulus (assembly GCF_963169125.1). NCBI lineage: Eukaryota > Viridiplantae > Streptophyta > Magnoliopsida > Rosales > Cannabaceae > Humulus > Humulus lupulus. The sequence continues at coordinate 221,764,127 of NC_084793.1, forward strand.
TATCAACAAGTCTACACATTTCTCTTTTCAAGTCATTGCGATCTCAATAATGTCTTTTTTCTTGATATTCTTCAATTTCGGATTATTGCACGAGCGCCTCCTTTGCTCTAACTGAACTTGTGATTGTCGATGATGGCTTTGGGAGGTGGACACTGACGATGGCTGGTGGTGGGGTTCGGGTTGGCGACAAAGGGAATGATTATATAATTAATTTAAACACAATAAATATCCCCAATTTTACCATCATATGTATTTCAGAAAATATATGACTTACTATTATGGACATTTGTGACACTTGATATACCAGTATATATTAAAAATAAATATATGATCACATGAAGTCTCATAATCACCAACATAAAAAAAATATACTTATTCCTGAACATCATAGGCAAAAAAAAAATCAAAGTAATAATGACATAAATACCCAAACTAACTAACAAACTAAAAATCAGATTATAGACACAAAAAATGATAGATTAAGATTACATAACAATAAGCAAAATTACTATATATAATCCAATCAAGCTTGTAATAAAGAAATACAAGAAATATCTAAAGCCAAAATGAAACAGTGATGAAGAGAATACTAACCAGAAAGCAGAGCATGCTAAAAATAAAATCAAATTACAATTGAAGAACCAAATTTGTAATGTCACTAATCTCAAAGTTACTAAATGGGGAATGGAGAAATCCTGGGAAAGTGATATAATTTAATCACAATCTTAGATCAAATAACATATCTGAAAAATAGATCAAATTCAAAACATAAATCAAAATAGATAAATCAATCACAAACTAGCATCATAAGAAATAAAGAACACATCAAAATTTTTAACACACAACTAATATCTCACTCACAAGTCATATCAAGAGTTTCACAAAGTTGAGAGTTGAAATTGCATCATTTTCTTATGTGATAGAAAAATAGATATAAAACTCGGGATTTCAATGTCCAAAAAGATTTACAACAGTTGAATTACCGATCCTTCTCAAGACTCTTCTCTTTAAAAAGATTCAGTAACTTATGATAAAAATGTTCTATTTTCAAATAGAATACAAAACCTAATATTGGGAGAAGCATGGAAACCTTAAAGTTGAGGAGAATTGCTCTTGAAAAAATTGAACCCATAAAGCCATATAAATTAAACCAAGACTGAGAACAAATTTATGTTTCATTTTTGTATAAGTCATTAATTATACGCAAATGCACAATGACACAGCTTCCAAAATCAACAATTCTTTAGTATTGTTAACGAGAGAAAAAGATACAAGCTTGCCATATTCATATTATTTTTGTCTTTGAATCTAATTATTATTGTCTGCTAACTAACTAGAAGTTGACAACTAACTTAAAACACATAACCTAATCCAAAAAAAAAAAACTTAGAAAGCGTAAGTTTCAAACTTAGAAACCTTGGAAAGCAACTAACTTACCATTCTCATGATCCTCTTTCTGCATAACCATCACATAATAATACAAGGGATGATTGAGGAAAGCGTAAGCATCATAGGCAAAAGGACAAATTTCAAAATCATACAAGTTACTGATTAAGAAAGGACATAGAACCCACTATTTCTTCAAATGAAATCAAAAGAAATAAAGAGAGAAAGAAAACAAAAGATATCATACAAGTTATAAAAAAATATTTATTAAAGTATTAATAACATGCTAGGTCTAGTTCTATATAATCTCATTATACAAAGCACCTCCATTAAGATATCATACTACATCACTGATTTGAATCTAGATCACATGTATTCATAATACTAGTGGACCATACTAACAATATTTAATTTAAATATTCCTTAACTTTATTTTACTATAAACTATTTAAATTCATGACCTACAATCTTAATCCTCTCGTACCAATACAAGATTGTAGTCACATTAATGAATTTAGGGATTTTTTGATATTTATATAATCATATTATTCAATCAATAATATAAAATGTTCAATATATTTATAAATTCAATTCTTTTATTTATTTCATAAAGATAATGTCCATTACATATGCTTTAAAGACACTATTCATAACAGAATGTGTCGGCATGGGCACCAACCAAGGTTGTAATGCCCCAAATTTCCAAATAAGGTTTAGGACCTTGATTAGGAGGCCGGGAGGGCCATAATTGATTTATTATAGTATTTAACGAATATATGCATGCATATGGGAGAATTTATTATTGTGAGGGTATTCTGGTAATTTGGCCGCTGTGGGCGTAATTGCATAATTTGGGTGCATGATTGTGATTAATTAATATAGCCACATTATAAGGTGGATTGGTTCGAGCTAGTCGACATGAGACGATCATGAGATGCGAGAGTTCGGTCTAGTCATAACGGGTATAAGTTCGGGGCTCGGGGTGAGTCTCGGGGTGAATTTAATGATTAGAGCATTACCGGGAATTAAAGGGTAATGGGATATGGATTATTGGTGTTTGAGGTTATTGAGAATAGCGGGAATTGGAGGGTGTTAAATGTGATTAATGAAATAGGTGCAAAAGGACGGTTTTGCCCTTGGTGGCTATTAAGGTTTTATTTTAGACCTAAGGGTATTTAGGTCTTTTTACCCTAAGAGATATATATCAGCCATTAAGGCTAAGGAAGAGTATCAAAAACATAGTTTTCTTTTCCTTCTATCCCGATGGATTCTCTTCCTCTTTTCTCTTTGGATTTTCATGCTTAGTTTGAGGAATTAAGCCAAGGAACCAAGCTTATCCAAGCTAGGGTTGTGCTCCACCATTGAAGAGGGTGTGTTGCCAAGATTGAGGTGAGTTTCTAGCCACTAAAACTCTTGGTTTTACTCTGTTTTCTAAGTTAAGTTTCAGCTGGTTTTTGAGTTGGTAACTTGGGAATTGGTTGGAGTTTTGGCTAGGGTTCTTGGGGTTGTGGTCCCTAGGGCATGTGGGGATGGTTTTTGGGTTCATTTGGCACCAAAAATGGGATTTGGAAGCTTTGGAATCGAGTTAGAATTGAGGAAATCGAAGAAGGAAGTTTCAGGGGTGGTGCTGTCTGGGGGTAGCGCTACAGCGCCCATCAGAGGGCGCTATAGCGCTACACAGGGTTTCAGCAGGGCGGTTGTGGTTCTGTTTTGAGCGCTGGGGCGCTAGAAGGGCAGCGCTGTAGCGCTCCCCTGTTTCCTCTTAACCCTGTTTTGGGTGTTTTTAAGGGCTTTTGGCTTGGGGTTTCAATCCTTAAGGCCCGGGATCGAATCTACTCACTGTGTGGGCGTGTTTTGAGGTCCCGAGAGTGGGGTTTAGGTTAAGACCCTGTTTTTGGTAATTTTCATTAATTGGAGATTGTTTTGGTTATGACTAGGTGACCGTTAAAGGATTAAGGATCGATCATTCTGAGGGGTCGTTCTTACTCTAACTCTCACTCGAACCGGAGGTAAGAAAACTGCACCCTGTGTATATGTGACATGCGTGGTTATTATTGATGCATGTCGGTTGATTATTATGTATGACGTGCATGGCTATTCTTGATGCATGTTGGCGGGTTATTAAACGTGACATGCATGGCTGTTATTGGTGCATGTTAGATTGCTGGATGTATTGTATATGATGCATGAGAAACAGGTGATTAGGACATGCTCTGTATACTGGGTATGATATTGTTCAGAGCTTGAGCCTCTGTGTTGTTGCATAGTCCTAATTGTACTGGTATCTATTAGTAAGCATGCTAAATACCTTGTTTATGAACCTTGGACATGTGATATATGTTTGGTGGCATGGCTTACCTGTGTATGGCGCTGACTTATTAGTCAGAATCGACAATGGTGTCAGATCCGTCTGTGAAGTTGTGACTTATCAGTTAAGTTCACCACGGGCTGTGCACTGGTCGCGTTTTACCGACCCAAGGGTCAGAAGTGGCAGTGCGTTGTGAACGCCGGGCCGATTAAAGATTGGATCTAATCGAGGTCGGCATTGAATGACTCATATGGGGTATTAATGCTAGACCGACCGGAAGGTCAATGAGAACTATAAGCGCTTGCCTGGTCTACGACCAGATGACTATAGCCAAGGTATATGACCCCGGTGACCGTTTCTCACATGGCTAAGGGACGTTTTCCATAGTTTCGACTCTAGAGTCGTGAGGAAGGTTATGTTGGTGACTAATCACCATGCACCTATCCTAACCAATCTTACGAAAGAAACACTTGTCAGTTGAGCCACGGTGACCCTATCGTCACGTGGCTAGAGGGAGCGATGCTCATTATTGTGACTTTTGGCTATTGTCACCTATCTGGATGGACCATTGGTTCCAAATGGTTACTATGGTTATAGTTGATATTATATCATGTTATATTGTGTTTTCTTGCTGGGCTTCGGCTCACTGGTGCTACGTGGTGCAGGTAAAGGCAAGAGGAAGCTGGACCACCCTTGAGTTGGAGAGCTTAGGTGATGACGTGTACATATGCAGCTGCTCGTTCGCCACGGCCGAGGTTTAAAGTGGAACTAGGGTTGAACCCTGTTTTGCCGCTTAGAACGGCCTGTTGTAAATATTTTCTGTAATAAACTCTGAAACTTTATTTTCGGGATCCCAATGTATATGCTAAGCGTTCTAGTGAAACGTTACCTCTTAACCAAAATGTTTAATCCCTAAACCGCTAATCATACTTAGTTCACGATTTTGGCCAAATGACTCGGTTAGCGAGTTTAGCACTGTTTACAAGGCACACCGTAACGGTCCCTGGAGTTTGGGGTGTTACAACTTGGTATCAGAGCGAGCCAAGGTTTATGGTTCCTGAAGACAAGCTGGGCATGTACACTCATCACTGAAGATAGCTTCACTCAAGGAATGGTAACTATTTCTGTAGCTATCTGTATAGCTGTTTGAATAAAATGTAAATGCTTTACCTCCAAATAGTATTAGGGAGCATGAGATTCTGATAGAGCCTGGCTCTTGACTATATGATTATATGCTCCGTGGATATATATATATATATATGACTGTGATCATATGTTTGCCTGCTCCATGAATATATAATTGTGTTATTACGTGCTGGGGTTAGAAGCATGGTTTGAGTATTGAAAGAGCAGGGGTTGTGGGTATGTATGAATGCCATGGGCATGTTTGTAGCACTGCAAGTGGTTTATGATTACAGTGTGGTAAGGTTTATCCCGTGGGAAAAGCCCTTGATATGGTTATTGTGATTAATGGGTCAAGTTATTGACTGCAGATTGAATCAGCAGGTTTGTTCAAGGCAGATTATGAGGCCTGGTGATAGTTATACAGGGGGTGGGAGTTACCGCCAGGGTATCAGTTCTTCGTCTGCATCTCTGAATGTTCAGCAGACGCTTACAGATTTGCAATTAAGATTGCAGAGGCAGGAGGAAGAGATTAGGTACTTGAAGCAACAACGGAGTCTGTTGAGGAGTACCTCTTCCTTTGCTATGCCAGAGATGACATCAGTTTCAGCTCAGCCTAGGGTTGAGAATAGATGGGAATTTCTTTGTGGAAGATTCCTGAAGTTTTATCCTCCAGTCTTCGAGGGAGGCCTAGATCCATTCAGAGCTGAGCAGTGGATGGGCATGATCTGCTCCATTCTTGATAGTATGGGACTGGTTGGTCACGATAGGGTGATCTGTGCTACATGTGTATTGCGGGATGATGCCCGGACGTGGTGGGAGGTAGTATCCCAGACACGAGACACAGCTGTGATGGACTGGAAAGAATTTAGGCAGTTGTTTAATGAGAAGTATTATTGTGATGTAGCTAAGACTGCCAAGATGAATGAGTTTCTGAATCTTGTTCAGGGTAATGCATCAGTGACTGAGTATGTTACTGAATTTGATGAGTTGGCCAAGTTTGCCTTAAGCATGGTACCCACAGATGTAGCCCGAAAGGAAAGGTTTATTCAGGGGTTGAATCCTGGAATAGTTCAGGGCATTAGAGTTGCCCCAGTGCATGAAGTCTCTACCTATGCTCAGGTGGTAAAGAAGGCTCTTGTTGTTGAGAGTATAGTAGTTGGGCAACAGAATGCTGGAGAGCATGGAGCTCCGATAGTGGTACCTCCACTTATTGGAACAAATAACAAGGAAGGTCGGAAGACATATCCGATATGCGCTCGGTGCAAGAGGCATCACCTTGGGGTATGCCGAGCAAAGGCATGTTTCTCATGCAGGATGTTTGGACATCGTAAGAAGAGTTGCCCAATGCGGAGGAGGAATGAGCAAAAGGGGATAGATAGCTCGATTTCAACTCGAGTGTTTATCCCGGGGCAATCGGAGTCTGAGACCGAGACTAGCTCCTCGGGGATGACAGGTTAGTCTTCTAGTTCTGAGTTTTGAGTATTGTTGTTTGGCTTTGGCGCCATGTTATTCTTTTGTGGGTATGTATATAGAGAAGGGTTTATGGATGGTATATATAGATCACATGGGTATGTTGTGATGGGAAACGCAATATGGAATTGGCAACCTAATGAGATAAGTGAGTTATGGCAAGGACTCATCAGGGATTCTGATAAAGCTGGTTATGATAGGCTTGGGTTTGATCCAGGGTTTGGATTGGTTAAGTAATTAAAGAGCAGTCTTGAATGGAAAGGAAAGTGTAGTAATTCTTAAGTTTGTGAGCGGGAAGTCTTGTGACGGTTGGCACTGTGCATGGATTTGATATGTTTGTGATACTTGTAGTGAGGGCTAGAGTTTGTGCAGGGAGGTGCATGGAACTCTTAGCCAGTGTGGTGGATATCACCTAGATTGTGTTAGTGAGATCAGGACAGACTGGATTAGTCTGTGTGTTTTTAAATGTGTTTCCAAGTGGTCTGCCAGGCCTTCTTTTTATTAAAAGAAGATTGGAATGGTGGTTGGTTTAGTACCAGAGATGGAATCGGATGTAAACACTGTTTGGAGTGGCTCAGTAGGGTTATAAGAATTAAAAAATTAGTTGTTGGGTAAGATGAAATCCTTTAAGGTGGATCTTGGATCTAGTTAAGACCAGTTAGAGATCAGAGTGAGAAAATTATGTAAAAGATTGTGCTGAAATCAGATTAGAGCACTGCGAGTGCTGAGTATCTGGAGGAATGTTTTAATGCTAAGTGTTTATGAATCAGATGAATAATGCATTCAAAGGTTAATTTGAATGGGATTTATGATCGTCTTGGACGATGGTATAGTGGTGTTTTCTCTGCGTAGAATTGCCAGGGGTAAAGGGTGCCTTGGGGACAGGAGTGTCCATGGATAGTAAAGACATTTCAGGTGCCTTGGGGAAAAGTGTTGGGTCTTTATAGACCAGGATCAGTTAGTGGGTTGTTATGACATCCTAGAGATAGAGGAAAGTGGTTGTTTATGCAACATGTTGATTAAAGGATCTGGCCAGGACTGGGTAGAGTTTCTGGCGGGCCAAGTGGCCAGTTTATTGTTTGAGATTATTATCTCAAGAAAAATAAAAGGAAGGATGGTTAAGTGAGCCACAGACGAGCAAGGTTGAATGGAAAGTTTTAGCTGGATTAGCTAAAGGTTGTTTTGGTGACAGACGTGGATTTATGGTGGTATAGAGATCGGACTTGGGATCCGATGGACATTGAGATTAACTGGGAGATTCTGGATGAATCTCATGCTATTCTTTTATTCGTTTCATTCAGGCATCGTGAAAGGGTAACATGATATGGGAATTTTATAGTGATGGCCTGAGATGAATGGGCATATATCGAGGCATGTATAAAGTTCTTAACCTGTTAGCAGGTCGAGACAGTGTGTCAGGAAACAGCAAGGCCATTACAGCCTTTGGGTGGTTCATAGTGGGAATGAGTGAGCATCGCGATGGGTTTCGCGGTGGGATTCCCAAGTTGATGGATTGAAATGATCTGGCATTAAGTCATTGTGGACTGGTAGTCCAAGTGAGTCTAGTGTATCAGTAAGGACAGGTGAAAAGTATAGCTGATCTATATTTGAATCTCCTTGTGAGAAGGATAGAGAGCCTTCGTGAACTCAAGGTCCATCTTATCAGATGAAGACTCTAATGTTACTTCCAGGTTATGGAAGGGTGAGAGACGGCGATGAATAGAAAGATGGAATTTTGTACAGATTGTTATTCTCGGGCTGATTATAATCAGAGGGAGAACTGTCCAGTGTTGAAAGGGTACCTTATGAGATAAGGTATGGTAGATCATGTGCATCACCTGTACATTGGAATGTGATGGGTGAGATGTTACTTCTGGATCATGAGATGGTTCAGGGGACCATAAAGGTTACTAGAGGTTGGAGCAGGGATGCTCATTTCTCAGATTAAATGGAAAGTGATACTAAACTGGAAAGCAGGAACATGGAGTTCTAGGTAGGAAGTTATGTCTTCCTAAAGAATCACCATGGTAAGGGGTGATGAGTAAAGGCAAGTTGAGCCTAGATTGGTATGACAGTTTAAGTCCTGGATAGGACTGGTCAGATTATCTTTTGTTGGACCATAGTTTGGGTTCTGATAGTTGTACATTGTTTTGTGCATTTCCATGCAGAGGACATGGGTTGAAAGAACTCATGAGTTGAGTTATGAGATTTTGAGGAACAAAGTATACCATGATTCAAAGTATATTGCAGGAACAGTGAGGTCAAGAGAATGACCTGGGAAACTGGAATTGTTTGTGCAGAATTCTTATTCCGGGCTGTTCGGATAAATTTCGAGGACGAAATTTCTGGAAGGAGGGGATAGTTGTAATGCCCCAAATTTCCTAATAAGGTTTAGGACCTTGATTAGGAGGCCTGGAGGGCCATAATTGATTTATTATAGTATTTAACGAATATATGCATGCATATGGGAGAGTTTATTATTCTGAGGGTATTCTGGTAATTTGGCCGCTGTGGGCGTAATTGCATAATTTGGGTGCATGATTGTGATTAATTAATATAGCCACATTATAAGGTGGATTGGTTCGAGCTAGTCGACATGAGACGATCATGAGATGCGAGAGTTCGGTCTAGTCATAACGGGTATAAGTTCGGGGCTCGGGGTGAGTCTCGGGGTGAATTTAATGATTAGAGCATTACCGGGAATTAAAGGGTAATGGGATATGGATTATTGGTGTTTGAGGTTATTGAGAATAGCGGGAATTGGAGGGTGTTAAATGTGATTAATGAAATAGGTGCAAAAGGACGGTTTTGCCCTTGGTGGCTATTAAGGTTTTATTTTAGACCTAAGGGTATTTAGGTCTTTTTACCCTAAGAGATATATATCAGCCATTAAGGCTAAGGAAGAGTATCAAAAACATAGTTTTCTTTTCCTTCTCTCCCGATGGATTCTCTTCCTCTTTTCTCTTTGGATTTTCAAGCTTAGTTTGAGGAATTAAGCCAAGGAACCAAGCTTAGCCAAGCTAGGGTTGTGCTCCACCATTGAAGAGGGTGTGTTGCCAAGATTGAGGTGAGTTTCTAGCCACTAGAACTCTTGGTTTTACTCTGTTTTCTAAGTTAAGTTTCAGCTGGTTTTTGAGTTGGTAACTTGGGAATTGGTTGGAGTTTTGGCTAGGGTTCTTGGGGTTGTGGTCCCTAGGGCATGTGGGGATGGTTTTTGGGTTCATTTGGCACCAAAAATGGGATTTGGAAGCTTTGGAATCGAGTTAGAATTGAGGAAATCGAAGAAGGAAGTTTCAGGGGTGGTGCTGTCTGGGGGTAGCGCTACAGCGCCCATCAGAGGGCGCTATAGCGCTACACAGGGTTTCAGCAGGGCGGTTGTGGTTCTGTTTTGAGCGCTGGGGCGCTAGAAGGGCAGCGCTGTAGCGCTCCCCTGTTTCCTCTTAACCCTGTTTTGGGTGTTTTTAAGGGCTTTTGGCTTGGGGTTTCAATCCTTAAGGCCCGGGATCGAATCTACTCACTGTGTGGGCGTGTTTTGAGGTCCCGAGAGTGGGGTTTAGGTTAAGACCCTGTTTTTGGTAATTTTCATTAATTGGAGATTGTTTTGGTTATGACTAGGTGACCGTTAAAGGATTAAGGATCGATCATTCTGAGGGGTCGTTCTTACTCTAACTCTCACTCGAACCGGAGGTAAGAAAACTGCACCCTGTGTATATGTGACATGCGTGGTTATTATTGATGCATGTCGGTTGATTATTATGTATGACGTGCATGGCTATTCTTGATGCATGTTGGCGGGTTATTAAACGTGACATGCATGGCTGTTATTGGTGCATGTTAGATTGCTGGATGTATTGTATATGATGCATGAGAAACAGGTGATTAGGACATGCTCTGTATACTGGGTATGATATTGTTCAGAGCTTGAGCCTCTGTGTTGTTGCATAGTCCTAATTGTACTGGTATCTATTAGTAAGCATGCTAAATACCTTGTTTATGAACCTTGGACATGTGATATATGTTTGGTGGCATGGCTTACCTGTGTATGGCGCTGACTTATTAGTCAGAATCGACAATGGTGTCAGATCCGTCTGTGAAGTTGTGACTTATCAGTTAAGTTCACCACGGGCTGTGCACTGGTCGCGTTTTACCGACCCAAGGGTCAGAAGTGGCAGTGCGTTGTGAACGCCGGGCCGATTAAAGATTGGATCTAATCGAGGTCGGCATTGAATGACTCATATGGGGTATTAATGCTAGACCGACCGGAAGGTCAATGAGAACTATAAGCGCTTGCCTGGTCTACGACCAGATGATTATAGCCAAGGTATATGACCCCGGTGACCGTTTCTCACATGGCTAAGGGACGTTGTCCATAGTTTCGACTCTAGAGTCGTGAGGAAGGTTATGTTGGTGACTAATCACCATGCACCTATCCTAACCAATCTTACGAAAGAAACACTTGTCAGTTGAGCCACGGTGACCCTATCGTCACGTGGCTAGAGGGAGCGATGCTCATTATTGTGACTTTTGGCTATTGTCACCTATCTGGATGGACCATTGGTTCCAAATGGTTACTATGGTTATAGTTGATATTATATCATGTTATATTGTGTTTTCTTGCTGGGCTTCGGCTCACTGGTGCTACGTGGTGCAGGTAAAGGCAAGAGGAAGCTGGACCACCCTTGAGTTGGAGAGCTTAGGTGATGACGTGTACATATGCAGCTGCTCGTCCGCCACGACCGAGGTTTAAAGTGGAACTAGGGTTGAACCCTGTTTTGCCGCTTAGAACGGCCTGTTGTAAATATTTTCTGTAATAAACTCTGAAACTTTATTTTCGGGATCCCAATGTATATGCTAAACGTTCTAGTGAAACGTTACCTCTTAACCAAAATGTTTAATCCCTAAACCGCTAATCATACTTAGTTCACGATTTTGGCCAAATGACTCGGTTAGCGAGTTTAGCACTGTTTACAAGGCACACCGTAACGGTCCCTGGAGTTTGGGGCGTTACAAAGGTAGACCGTGCCTCTTAGACATCTTATTGTAGATCGAGAGAAGAAGGGATATCGTATAGAATTCTTCCTTACCATTCTCAGATGACTCATCTGGAGCCGATGCCTAAGCCACATGAACACATACCTCGTCACTCCCAGGCTCCCAGCCGAATCGACCTAAGCCAAAGCCTCTGCCTTGTGAGGCTCTACCTCGGTGACCTTAGGCTGACCAAGCGAAACCTGATGGATAGGGATCGCAATCTACACTTGATAAATTAGAGGTGAGGCTTTTTGCAATTAAAGGAGTACCCGTCTTTGAACAGCCTGCAAGCTCACATATTCTCATCTGTTAGGAGGAAGGTGGTGCAAAGTGGCTGGTTGAGCTGTTAAATGTCTTGTAAACACTCTTCATACCCCGATAGTGGATTGGGTCACTTAAAGGGACTTATAAATAATGAGCATATACCATAAAAATATGAATACAGAACACAAAAGATGCACAAAACTCTTGAAAACTTACCAATAACTCAGAAAGTTGTAAATTTAGTTGTGAACCCTTATGCCGAAAAGTATTTCTACATGTAGCCACTAGAATTTGATACCCAGTTGATCACCAAGTTCTAAAGCCTACGATGGGTGTGTAGATGGTAGAAGCCACAAGTTTGGCCTGCTAGGTTGGGCTCCATGTTGTACATATTATTTATTTCGTGAGGCATTGAAGGGGCCGCGTTCAATGACCTATACAAAATTCGCAGCCCAAAAATGATACGATATTCGTTTGTGACCAGATGGAATGTTGAGATCCTAAAGTAGTCTAGGACCTTGACGAAGTAGTCGTTTAATGGCTAGAGAGCCACCGCTTCGCAGTTTTTGGGGTTCAAGGCCTGGTAAGATATTAGGTCACTCATCGCCCACCAGGAGCTTCATTAGCAGCCCGTCAAACCAACCATGCCTTTTACATATCCTAGTAAAGACATTGACGTTAAACTTAGAAGAGGGAAGGCAAAGTTCCATTCCCTTGAGGTAGGTCAAGTTTGTGATCGCCCTGTAGACCTCGGTAAGGTCAAGGGATTCCGATGAACCTGAGTCACCTTGGGTCTAGAGAACAATTGATTGTTTCTTCTTTTTCCTCTTACTGGGATGACTCACTACTTCTACTTGGGCCTGTAGCTCAAATGGGGCTGAAGGTGTTGCCTTTCCTCGCTGAGTATGGGAAGCCTCAGCGACGTGTGTCCAACTGTAGGAAGGAACCTTCTATTTATCTCCTCTACCTCACAAAAATGATGGTCGTTAGAAGTTTTCTCAACTGACACACGATACTGATGACAGCACTCCCCTAGCGATGTTATAGCTGTTAGGAATATATTTACAGGATCATAAATATTTTCATATATGTTTCATATATTAAAAAAATTAGCATGTAAAACAACCTAGAAACATGTTTCTGATGAATTTTATAAAGTAAATAAAATAACAGAGTTTAAGAATCTTACTGTTACACAGCGGATATTGAGACTTCTTCCTTTACACTCTCTAACCCTTGTTCCTTTGTGTTGCAGAGTAATAACAAGAGAGTAAACTGGATCTTCAAGCTACACAGTCTTCCACAATTTCCTTTGATCACCTAGACTAGGGTGGGCAATTCTCAACACATGACATAGGAAAATTATGGAGAAGAAGAGAGTAGTGATGGGCGGGCACAATAGGTCTCTTTTGAGTCTAGGTTTTTGCTTTTTCACAGTTCCTTGACAACCCTAGACTTAAGTCCCTATTTATATCAACATTTTAGGGTTAATTTAATTTAATTAAATAATTAAAATAATAGCTTAAAAATCCCTATATGGCTGAATATTAGATATTTTGACAAGCCTTGGGATTTTTCCATTTTTAAATTCAAACCATAAAAGCTTTTTAAATTCAAATACTATTATTTTCTATAATTATATAATAAAACAAAATCCTTATTAATTAATTAAATAAATATAATATATATTATAAACAGATTTTGTTATATACGAAATCTTTTTTATTAAATTTTTTTATACATATATATAATTATATTTAAACGATAATTATTTAATTAAATCATTTATACAAATTAACTAATTATTATTTGAACTTTGATTTAATACCATTTATCAATTTGACACCAATTTGTCATAATTAATAAAGTTGCCCAAAATTCTCTTTTTTTTTTCTATAAATTCTACATCTTAGTAAAATTGTCCAAAATCAACACAAAAAAATTTTGACAATCCTAATTGATAATTAAATCAATTAATCAAGAATATCTAGATGATTTAATCAAAGTCATTGTGGGGACCATGGACCCATGAATTCAAGCTCCAATAAGTTATCGTAAAATTATTATCGAATAATTTCACTACCTTATTAATTCCTCGTGACTCCACCAAAGACTCAAAACTACACTCTTGAACTCATAGAACGCTTTACACTTAAAGTAAATACACTATACATATTGTTACAACAATAATTTGTCATTCAATCCTCTATGGATGATTTACAGCTTAGTCGGGTACAAATTACCGCTTCACCCCTCATTGTATTTTATACTTAAATACCACTAAGTTCCTTGTAAATGATATTTCTATGAACTTTAATCACAAAAATAAGTACTCAATCATTTAACTCGTTGAACAAAGATATAAGGTGATCATCATTGCACTTCTTGCTAGAAGCTATAGATGTTCATATATATGATTAACACTCCCACTCAGTTATATTACCAAGACCCCATGATGTAATTATGGTCTAGTTCATAGGGTAAGCTAGTAATGAACAAATCAAAGGACTTGAATAATACATTCGGTTAGAATGCTAGCCACTCAGAATTGAGATTGAATTGACCTATGGTCAACTTTATGATATGACTATATTAGATAATAACGGTACATTTACTTATCTATCTAAAGTCAATATCAGTCCAGTCCGATGTAACAAATACATCTGATCTTAACTACTTTGCTAATGTTTTAGAAAGAACATAATACTACAATGTGTAAGTAGATCATATCTTAGATTGACAAGTCGGTGTAAATCATGTGCACTGACTAATCTTAGGACTAAATTATTTTGAACATATAATCATATTTATATTCCACTATAATTACGTCACTATAAATATGATTAGCTATATGTTCCGGATTTAATAAAAGTTTATATTAAACAAATAATCATAAAAATAAAACATGTGCACAAAGTGATTGACCAAGTAAAAAATAATTTCTATTATTTTATTGATAATAAAATGAGATTACAAAGAAATTGGATTTTAATTAAGGTATAAAACCCCCCAACAAACTCCCATTTGCATTAATTGAAACTAATGCCTTAATTCTACTAATCCCATTTCCTTGATATGCTTATCAAATGCTGCTTCTAGCAGTGTCTTTGTAAACGGATCTGCAAGATTGTCTTCAAATACAATCTTCATAACCTTCACATCTCCCATGGCCACATATTCTTGAAATGTGTGATACTTCCTTTCTATATGCTTACTTCTCTTGTGACATCGAGGTTCTTTCGAGTTGGCTATCGCTCTTGTGTTCTATCGAAACAACACAAGTGGTTTATCCATATCTGGAATAACATTAAGGTTTGAATAGAACTTCTTTAGCCTAATTATTTCTTTAGCGTCCTCAGATGCAACTATGTACTCAGCCTCCATGGTGGAATTTGAGATTGCAGACTGCTTTACACTTATCTATATCACAGCTCCACCCCCAAGAGTAAACACCATTCCAAAAGTAGACTTCGTGTCATCGACATCAATTTGGAAATCTGAATCGGTGTAGTCTAAGGGTTCAGAACACCACCCTTGTAGACTAACATATAATCCCTAGTCCGACTTCAATATTTTAGGATATGCTCAACTGTTATCCAATGTTTCGGTTCTGGGTTTGACTGATACCTACTCACTACTCCCACTTCATATCGGATATCTGGTCTAGTACACAACATAGCATACATCAGACTTCCAACTACAGATACGTAAGGAACTTTTCTCATTGCATCTTCTTCTTCGGGAGTATGGGGAGACTGCTTCTTTGAAAGATGAATTCCATGGCCGGACGGTAAATGTTCTTGAGATAGAGCTAAGAGTTTGTTCTTTCTATCCCTAATGATTTGGATACCTAGAACATGACTCGCTTCATCCAAATCCTTCATCTAGAATTGAGTGCTGAGCCAATTCTTCACATCTGATAATTTCTTAACATTATTTTCAATGAGTAAGATATCATATACATAAAGAACCAGGAATACCACTATTTGATTTGCCCTTAGTTAGTAAACAAAAAGCTCATCAATGTTTTGTTCAAAGCCATAGGTTTTGTGTAGCACACCAATATTTTTTATTTTATTAATTTGTGTGCTTTATTTTATTATGAATCGTTAAGTGTGAAGAGTTTATTTTTATTTATTTGAATTGGTTGGTAGAAATTATGTGAATTAAAAATTGTTAATTGTTTAATTTGTGAATTCTTGAGAATTGATTGTGTGTACCAAGGTGCATGGTTAGTAGAGATGCACTTGAGCACTTGTGTGTGTGCATGTGCATGGTATGCATGGTGAGCATGCATTGGTTTTCCTATGCATTAAGTGGTTTCCTTTTAAAATTAATTATTTTATTTTATTAATTGAAGGAAATTAAAATATTAAAGGGAAAAAAATTATAGATTACTTGTGTACACACAAGTATATAGTGTATGAGAAAGGGAGAGTGGGTGTGGGGTGTGTGAATGCAAACTAGGGAGTTGTTTCCATAGTTTTTTTTTTAAGATTCCCACATTAGTATGGAATTAAATAAGAAGAGGAAAGTCCACCACCCTTTATTAGAAATATAGGATATCAAGGAATAAAAAAAAAGGAGAAATTGAAGTTACCTTTTCTTGCTAGAGCACTAGGGTACTCGGCCACTAGGGTAATAAAAGGAAAAAAAAATTATCTCGATACCATTTGCATGGTAGCTGGCCGAGACATCTAGAGAGAGAGAGAGAGGAAATGTGAGATAGAAAGAGAAGGAGAAGATAAAGAAGAGGAGGCTAAGGCTTGAGGTTAAGGTTCATGGTTTTATTCTTTTCTTCTTCTTCTTTGTTCTATGCTTGGTGAAATTCATTGTGTTATTAGGTTTGAATTTCACAAGAGCATAGTGAAGGTATTGGGCTAGGGTTTTAACCTACAAGGGTAAAGTTGCTATTTTAGTCTCTTATGTTGATTGACCTGAGAATTTGGTTTTGGTTGGTCTAATGGTTTGTTGATTATGATAAGGTGTTGGAGGCTAGCAATCAAAGATGGTGACCATAGTTATTTTTGAGTTCTTTGATTTCTATCAAAGAAGGTAATGGAACCTCTATCCTTATTATTGTTTATGTTATTGCTATGATCTCTTTCGATATAATCTTGGAGTGTGTTTTATTGGTTGATTGGTTGTGTTCTTTTATATGTTTGTAAATTGTTTTCTATCTTGTAATCCACAGAAACACGAAAAGAGATATGCATGTGGGTTATGTATGAGTAGTTTTCTATAAATGATTTGCTATGAAAATGTGTATTCCTTTAAGTGGCCTAGGTGTGTGTGGCTTTATGGCTAGGTGTGTGTGTGTTTGGGCATGTATGGGTGTGTAGGCAAGCATGAGGAAATTATGGGTATGTGTGATGTATGAGTTTGATGACTTTATGTTGTCCCTTGTTGCTAATATTAACACTATTGATTTGGAATAGGTTTATTGGAATTATTTTCATGATTTGTACCATGAAGGTATCGACCTTATGAGTATGGTAGGGTTTAAAGTGGTTGATTTTTTGTCTTGATTAATTTGCATGCTAAAATTGTCTTATTAAAATGCATAAAGTGTAAAACCATGTTAAGTTAATTTGTTAAATTGTTGTGAAGGATTTTAAGTATTTGTTAGTATTCTAGGTGAATTTATGCTTGCTGAATTTTTTAACTCTAAATTGGTAATTTGTGAATTAATTGGTAAGAAAGCTATGACTTAAAATGCATACTTTAAAACCAAGACAACAAAAAAGTGATTTTCATATGTTAATTGAGTATTTTCTTTAATCAAGTGCATGTAGGTTTTTTTTAAGTTGTAGTGGAAACTAAATATTTTATTGTTAAGAGGAAGTTAATGTAATAAAAATGGTTGCTGAAAATTTTGATTTATTAGGAGAAAATGTCTTTTAAATAAAATAAGTAAAGCATGTGTTCAAATAAATTAAACCTTAGACTATGTATATGGTAAATGT
Source organism: Humulus lupulus (assembly GCF_963169125.1). Taxonomy (NCBI): domain Eukaryota; kingdom Viridiplantae; phylum Streptophyta; class Magnoliopsida; order Rosales; family Cannabaceae; genus Humulus; species Humulus lupulus. Next base: position 221,781,677 of record NC_084793.1, read on the forward strand.
AATTTTTCCACACTTTAAATATGTATTTTTCTCATTTGTATTTATGAAGCTTTTTTATTAATAAAATAATTAAGTAAAATTATTCTCTAAAGGTGATCAAGGAATTAATTTAATAATTATAAGTAGCTATAAAATTTTGTCAAATTATTTTAATTGTTATTAAATAATATGTGGGATTATTATTTATGGAAATTAAAGCTAAGGAAATTTTTTGTAAATTAGATTTTTGTAATAAAATTTATGAATGAAAAATGTGTGATTTAAAGGAAAAATGCTCTATTAATTAAAGTGACAAATTATTTTATGCATGTTGGATTTTGTGGAATTGACAAGAAAATAAAAGAGCAAATAAATTCCAACTTCAACGCTAGTTTTAAGAACCGTCCCACGTAGGCATGTTACACGAAAGTTCATTTTTACGCTCAAATACATGTTATTTAATTAAATACATGGTTCCTAATTTGAAATCATTGAGAATTAATTGGTAGAATTGTTGGTATTATTCTTTATGATTTTATGTGACATGTTTTGTAAATCGAGTTGTGGTGCAACTTGTGCCACGTGTAATCTTACATGATTTTAAGATGAGATTTTGGTTGTGATTCTAGGCTTGTTAGGTATAATTTTCTATGAATTATGTTATGAAAGGTATGAATTGTTATGTTGCAAAAGTTAAAGTGTTATGGAAAGCATAAGTTATGGTAAGCTAAAGTGCTATGAAAAGTATGAATTATTATATTATGTTATGAATTGTTGTATGTTTGCTTGTGTGTTGTATGAAAATGTAGTAGGTTGTTAGCGTGCTGAACACGACACAACAAAGGAGTTACTAAGGATATGACGTAACTCATAGGGCAGCCACACACATGTTATTCAAGGACTAGAGTTCTTGTTTACCTCATAGAGGAGGTCTTACTAGTTTATGCTTTTGCTGGTTACCTCGCGATGTGACATGGACAATAGGGGTGCCATGCTCACATCAAGTGTGATTATGATTTTGAATGTGATATGATCTGATTATGGATATGATACGATATGATCACGAAATGGATATGATATGGCTATGCTATGATTTTTACGATACGCATGTAGTTTTCTTGTTATTTCTTGAAATTATTGTATTTGTTTGTACTTCCTTACTGGGATTTTAGCTCACCCTTTACTTTCCCCCTTTCAGATAGGCAATAGGATTTCTTCTTGGCATGCACAGTGATGTGGGAAGTTTCGATGTCTAGGCATGTATGACGCGGAGTGTCCTATGAGTGATTAACGATCAAGACGAGCTCCAAGAATAATTAAGAACTTATGTTATGGTTTATGTTTTCAATAATGGAAGTGGAACTTCTTATGTTTATTTTGTTTTCAAAGACTGCATAAAGACACAACATTTTTATTTCAACTATTGGGCCAAATTGCATGTTTTATCAAGGCCCCACTGAACCAAAATTGTATTTTTCTAATAAATATGGGTTGAGCGACGTTTTTATAAATAAATAGAATAGGGTGTACTTATAAATTGTATCAGAGACAATCATTCATGTTTCCAAGGACCCTCCGCATACATGCTAAAGACGGGAAAATCTCACCTCACTGTGTCGTAAGTACTTGCTTTAATTGTTATTTGCTTTCTTTGTTTTAAATATTTAAATTTGTAATTGCAGTATAGAAAACATGCCTCCTATCATTAGGACAACTAAGAAACAGCTACTTAAAGAGATCCACACCATACCTAAAGTGCAACTTGACGAGAATAACGAAGATTGGAGGATCGCCGTACTGAAGACGACTACATCAGTTTGTGAGCAGATTCAAGGAATGATATTAACAAGAGAGGAGTGCTGCTTTTGGCCTATTGAGCAATATTGGGCGCTTAGGGAATCACTGTCAATATACCCCTAGGCTCTCCTTTAGTTGATTGTAGCGTGGCACGACGTCGTCCAGGATGACTTGGACTTCGATACTATCAAGTACGTCGTTCATGATTTCGTGGACAACTATGAGTTTCCCTGTTTGGAGATGTTCCTAGTTAAGAATGATGACAAAGAGATGGAGGAACGTTTTGAGATGGTACATGATATGGAAGGGGAAATGACGCATCAGGTAGCAATACACGCTACACCAAAAGTGAGCATCAAGATTAGGATGATGGCTAACGCCCCTAACTACTTCCACATCTCGAAAAACATCTTCAATTACAATTCAGGGAACGATTCAACAATTGAGAACTAGAGTCCCTTTCAACTTCCTCAAAATAAATAGTATTTAAATAAAATGGGGCTTCCTTCAAGACCCTTGAAAACTTATGGATTTTTATGGTTTTATGTAGACATTTTATTGGATATTTGATTTAAGGGGTACTTTTGAGCAAACTTTGAATATTATAAATTTTATCTTTTCTCTCTCTTTCAAACTCTAAATGTTGTATGGATATGAGTATGTATGACAACCTATATGACTAGCTCTTAAAGTAACCAAAATATTATGTGATTTATCTTCTCTTATGATTTTCTTTTGGTGCCTTAGAATTTAATAATGTCGACAAGAGGAAGAAGAACAAGAGGTGGTAGGGGAAAGGGAGCAAGAGGTGGAAGGTAAATCACCTAAGGTGAGTTCCCTCAAAGGCACGTTCTTTGTAAGTCTTTGAATCCTATCATAGACAATGTAACATAGTACCCAATGCCATAAATACGTCATTTATCGTTGTTGGTCTTTTGACGTTTATCGGTCTTAGGTTTAGCTACTTTGAATTATTCATTATTAAAGGTGAGGGGTTTATCAGGTCCCATAATATAAAACCCATTTTCCAAACATGCAATACACAATTGTGATCCATTGAAAGAAAGATATATTCGAACTAGTAAAAGTCATAACAAAATTTTCTAATTGCAACATTGAAATTAAATTAAACTTCTACTAAAATCCAGAATAAAAATACATCATTTAAAATTAAATATTTATTTGTGAACTTCAGGCTAGCTCTTCCGCTAGCTTGGAGCGCAATGAACACTCTATTCCCAACTCTAAATTTTAAGCCCCCTTCGTCCACCTTCTCCCACGATTCAAGAAGCTATAAATAATTACAAACATGGTTAGTAGATCTAGAATCGATAATCCAAACATATTTATCATTCTCTAAAACACATGTTTCTAAGATAAATGAACTATAATCATTACCTTTGTTTTTCGCTGTTAGAAACTTGGGGCAATCCTATTTTCAATTCCCCTTCTCATTGCAGTAAAAGCATTTACCTTTACCTTTCTTGTTCTTCTTTGTCTTCCCCTTAGGCATCTATGCATCTGGTTGTGCACTCATCTTTGCAGTCTTTGCAGGCTTGGGGTTGGTGTTATTGTTAGGAGTATGTCCTAAAAGCATGTAAAAGACATTTATTATTTCGATGAATAAATAAATACAATGGTCTATTATTGTTATATTTAGATTATTAAATTATTGTTTGAATAATTTTGCAAATATCAGAAAAATTCCATATTCATTATTGAGGATGTGATCTTGTATTAGTACGAGAGAATTAAGATCACATGAATGAATAAAAATAGTCAACAACAACAAATTGAAGTTATGGAATTCTTTAATTGGAGTTGTAAGTACGGTTTTCTTAGTATCATGTTGATATAAATAATCTAGATTTAGATTATTGATGTGGTAAGACATCTCGGTAAAGGTGTTTTATATAATATGATTATATATGACAAGGACCGATATGAATAAAAGTCTTTATCCAAAAACTATTTAATAATAAAGATTTGTAATTCATATCATAACTGATGATCATTTATAGATCCACCTAAATCCTGAGTGTTCATGAACTCCTGTTCATGCTTATTAAATCTTTTGATTCATTCGCTAAGGTCTCTTCATAGAATGAGGCTAATGACTTTTGTTTTGGAGATTTAATATCATGAATGGCTGGGAACATGTATCAACAATACGAAATCTAATTTTTCCTAACGGATCGTATATTAGTCCCCTTAAGGGTTAATTATGGAATTGAATGATTTTGAGCTCAAATCTATAATTAGATTATAGATTAATTATTCACCAGTGAATTAATGGTACTTAAGGAATAAGAAGTAAATTAGAAAGGTGAAATGGTAAATCTTCCATTCTAATATATGAACTAATTAATTAGAGGGTTGAACTATTAAAAGATGGTTATATCAATGGACAACTTAAAATAAGATTTCTGTAAAAGTATATCTATAACATAAAGAGTTCAATTTTGAATTTATAGTGGAGAAATATCAGAATTAATAAATTAACTATCATGATTAAAGAGTTTAATTATTTAGTTTTAATTTATTGGAACTTAATGTTATAGGTCTATGGTCCCCGAAATGGCTCAAACAAACACTGACAAAGATAAATACAAAAATGGGCAAAATGACTTATTTGATAAGTAAAATATTTTTCTATGCACTAAACATAATTATTCTATAATTATGAGTAATTAATTAATTGAGAATCAATTAATTGATTTAAAAATATATAATTAATTTTGAATCAATTTATTTTTGGGATTTTTGGTATTTAAATAATAATAAAAATTAGGAAAAATCACATGCATTCCTTGGCATGTGGTACACGTGTAGCACAGTGCACAGTCACTGTGCTACACGCACAATAAGCTTCTAGAAGTTTCTTTGTTCCAAAATTTTAGTTATTTAAATATTAAATAAATAATGAGATACTGTAATATAATTAAAATATTATAATTTAAACAAAATCTGATAACTGATTAGTTATTTTAAATTTTTTTAAATAACTAATATTTTATTTTTAATATATTGGATATATTAAATATAGGAGATCAGTTTTTTCAGAGCGATTCTTTTTTCAGTGATAGAAAACAGATTGTGAAATCTCCCTGAGAGAAATAGAACAGTGATACAAGCATAGGTCACTATTCTTCACAAACTTAGGTCCAAACTTTATTAGATCTCATGTGTTGAGAACATCTGATAAATAGATTTTGCCTATTGTTTTGTATAGCGAGCCCACATTTGTTCTTTGTGTGTTGAGAACATTTTGGAAGATCCTGGAGTGAGATCTCAAGGATTTTTGCCGTACAAAAAGATAGTAGCAAGGAAGGACTTGAGGTAATTTTCTATTCATCTCTTTGATTCAATATATATATGTATGTGAAGAAGTAGATCTAGAAATCTTGTGGGGTTAAATTAACAATTTTGATTGTTGTTCGAGTGCGTATAATCTCTGATTTGATCTATTAAAACCAACAAATGGTACCAGAACCATCTTCACATATATATATATATATTGAATTTGTGTGGGTTTAGTTTTATGCATATTTTATTTATGATGAATGAATGGAAGGCTTAATATGATTGAATGCATGGGAATGTTGAATCGCTAATTGTATGGTATTTTTGGGTTAGGATTTGTTTATGATTAGATCATTGTGTAAGCCATTAAGAGTCATAGGATTTATGTAATTTTATTTGGTTTTTGATACCATAAAATTGTAATTCCGATCACACAAAGTCAAAACAAAACCCATGATTTAGAAATCAGCCACCGTTCCTCCGAAGCCACTCTTCGAGCCCTTGTCGGGGACGTCGTATGGACCATACGGACACGTCCGTGCGAATCTGTATAGTAGGCCCCCCGACAGATATTTTTGATGCCACGTGTCCCCGTCTTGCTGGTCCAGAGTTTTTTTTATTTTTCTGAAATTAATCTCTTTTTTTTTTAATGTTAAATATCCTATTTGTTAGAAATTTGATATTTAAATAATGAGATAATTTTGTTATCCTAACAAACTTTTTTTAATATCTTATTTACAAATTTTATTTTTTAAAATAACATATTTTAATTAAATTTAATTTATGTTTGAATTAAAAGTTGTTTTAATTAGAAGAAAAATAAAATAGTGATTATTTAAATTTTTTTTTAATTAATCAAGATAATTAGAAATTTATTTTCTTATTATTATTCTGGACCAAGGACACATATCCTACCGAAAGTAAAGTAAAGAAGCCCGATGGAGATCAAGGCATTTTTTTTATTTATTTTTTATTTTAGAAAGAGGTTATAGAATTATAAATACCCAAAAGCACCCGATTCAACATTTATTGTTTATTAATTATTTATTTAAATAATTGTTTTCATGTGATTGATAATTGTTCATGCATTTTTTGCCATACATAAAAACCCGACACAGTTATTATCATGCATCTCATTGGTATAAACATGATTATTAGGATTATCCTATATGTTTATATGATTTGTTTTTCGAAATCAATTGCATATAAATTGCTTAGTTTTATTCTTTGAACACTTGGTAAAATATCACACCGTTTTTTTTAAGTCTTCATGACTTAATTTCTTTAGACCAACTTTATTTTAAAATTGTTTTTATTTAGTAAAGTTTAGATGAACATAATTAGTAATTTAAAATTGGATATGTACCTAGAAACTTGCTTTCTTACCAATTTTAATTATGTTAATAAAGTTTAAAGAATCTATAATTAATTTGGAATTAATTAGGTTAAAAACACTTATTTCAAAATAGTGAGTGGGAGAGGGTTGACAACTTAATATAACCCGTGGTCTCCATTATTAATAAAACACCGTGAGATATGAATAGCGCCTCTCGACGACTTTGTTTTCGTCCCCCTAAGGAAGGTGTCTAGACATGTCAATAGCAATGTTATATTTCTTAAACAGATAGGAACTAATGATGTATTTTAGGTATGACCGACCCTAAGGCGGCATGTCCTAAGTTAAGTCATAAACTCTGAAATAATGGGTTACACTCACAAAGTTATGATTAAGCTTTTGCAGTGGATAATCATAACTTGACCAAACTAACCGGTACTTTAATGTTTAAAAGAGAAAATAATGAGTTATTTTAAGTTCTAAACAACAATTATAAGAACATCTTATAAATTCTCTAAGATTAATTTGACCGACCCTAAGGCGACACTTTAATTATTATAAAGTTTTATCGTGGAAATTAAACTTTATTTTATGTGTTTTAATTGTGCTCATGCATCACGTTTAATTTCTGAAACTTTGATATTTATTTTTCTAAATATAATAATATTTGTATTTATTTATTTATTCCAAGCAAAAATGTCTATTGGTGAATTACACACCCGCGATGCTTTTCTCAAATCCTTGGTGTTTGAACCTGAAAATATGCAACACTGGTTTGGAGGCATGTTGACCATTTTTTCTTATAAAAAGATGATGTCAATCATCTGTGAAAAACCTCCAACAGAACCACCTTTGGCAACTAGCTATGAAGCAGAAGAAAAATATACAAATTGGATGAAATCCGATCGATTGGCACGTTATTGCATGCTTTCAACCATGCCTGATGAAACAAAGGAAACATATATACACTATGACTCAACACATGAGATGTGGCGAGTAATGACAAAGGAAGTCTTTGCTGAGTGTCATCATTTATATCAAACGAAAAAGGTAAATAAGATTTACATATATTTTTCAACTTTGAATAGTATATTCAAATACTATGAATATCATATTCAAATTTTTGGATAGGAGATTAAAAAATATATGCCACTAATCTATTTTTCTTTTGTTTTTCCTTTCGCAGAATCTGTAATATTCGTTTTCCCGAAAGGGCAATTTCGTAATTTTCCCATTGTGTGCATCCTTGTCATTTTTTTTTCTTTTCCGTTGGTGGATTATTGGATATGTATGACTTCCAATGAAAATAAAATTCATGGTTTCTCATGTTTGAGTTTTTTTGGAATCACAACATGAGAATAATGTCAAGTGAATAAATAATAGCTCGGGTTAAGTTATTTTATTTATTTAAAAATTATAATAGTAATTATTATTATTATTATGAGCATAATAGTAATAATAATATGCTTGAAATTATTTTATCTTATTATGTGTAATTTTTGGTTTGCCATAATATTAAATATTAGAATTTGTGAAAAGACCATAATACCCTCAAGTTTGGGATTGGTTCAAGGGGCATTTTAGAGACTTTATTTCTTCTGTTTTAACATGATTAAATATTCATAAAATTGATTAAATTTTCGAAATTTAACTGATAATATCAGTTGTGGAACTTAGTCAATTTATTTTATTTTTTAAAGAAAAAAATAAATAAAATTCCTTGAAAAGAGGATTTTACCACTTCAAACGTTAATTTATTTTCTTAAACCTATTCTAAAATGTGTTACCATGATAATCTGAAGGAGAAATCGTGGGAATATTGAGGGAATCAAAGGATTGAAGAGAGAGAGTGTTATTATCGTTATTTTTTTAAGAGAAGAAATTTTTGAGTTCTTGCACTTGGGAAAAATCTGGGCAGTAATGAACATTGTAGAATCATTCTAGGGGAGGAAATAAACATTTTGAGTGTGAGAAATACATTTATAAAGCCTCGGATTGTGATTCACCATTTTTATCCAAGAAGATTCATATTCTTGGATAATTTTGGATTTAAGTGTGTTCAAGAGTGTATGGTGTGCGTGGTTGGTGATAAACAAGCTTAGGGGACTCTAATAATCGGTTTTGACGTGAAGAAACGGGCTGAAATGGTCTAGAGCTAGAAAAACTAATTTTGAGCTCCATTTTTGGCGGTACACCGGACTTGGAGAAGAAGACTTCGGAACAAGGGTTTACGGACATCTTTTTGGGCTGGGGTCTATTGTTTTGAAGTTCTGGACATAAGGGGATCATTTTCCAAGCAAGAGAAGGGTTGGAAAGCAGCAAAACTCAGCCATAGAGTCGCCGTCGCCGGAGAAGAAGACAAAACCGGCGATATATCCGGCGAACCCGATCTGGGTGTTTACTGAGGTGTTTTTTTGGTTTTTCAATCTTAAAAATTAGTACATTAATTTTAGAGCATTTTCCAACTGGTTTCATATTTTTCTGATTTTTCTTTGAATTATTATGATTTATTGAAGTTTAAATAAAGATTAATTATGAAAAATATTTTTATTGTTCAGAAAAATATGATTTTATGTTTCAATGATATCTGTATGTTTTAGAATGGCTTTGTACGTTTAGATTTAAGTTTTGATCGTATTTGATAATTTTCTTCAATTATTTACTTTTAAATGTGTGATTTAAGAAAATAAATGTGGAAAATTATTTAAAGTATTTTGAAAATTCTGAGAGTTTTTGTATATGTTTAAAATGAGATTCTAAGGCTCTCTGTAATTTTATTTCGAATTTGTATCATTTATGTAATTTTCATGATTTATTTGGCTTATGTTATATTTTAAATATAAAAAAATATTAATGCTACTGTTCTGAACCTTAGATAATTTTTGTGTGTTACTGTAGGGTGTAGAAACCGATCTGTATAGTTAGATTCTATTTTTAATCAGTTATTAATTTTTCTTTAATTAATTAGTTTTTCTATAAAATTAATTAAGAAAATTAGTTATTTTGCCCAGAAAATTCGAAAATAATTTTATAAGTTTATTTTAGATTTTTAAACAGTTCTGTATGTTAGTTTGAATTTTGGGGCTGGTTGTGTATTTATTTCTATTATTTGGGTTTCATTTGAGAAATTGAGGAAAAATAATTTATAAATGTTAAAAATTATTTTTCTGGTCTTATATGAGAATTTACTGATTATTTAGGGTTTTGGAAAAGTTATTTATTAAATTTTGTTGTCATATGATAATTTTTATAAAATTATTGAGTCTTTAATATAATTATGATATTAAAGGGTATTTTGGTAATTTTCACATAAAAAGTAGTTATATGAATTCATGCGATATGTTAGAAACATCATTGTTTGTGTATTTGATATGATGTTTTGAACCTTTTATGGAAAATTGTTTTAATTTACGTGTCATGCATGTTAAAATGGCATAGTAAAATTTTTTGATAATTAAGGTTTCGAAATAAAACCTTAACGCCTATTTTATTTTTCCTAAATTTTCGCTGTGTAATTGGACGTCTAGGAGCTAGCGGTCATCGAGGTGACGCAGCGAGTGGTTCGAGACACGTCAGCGGAAAACGCACTGTTTAAGGTAAGAAGAGTGGACCTCTGCGCACAGGGTGTACGTTATGCGTGCGACCTTGTTTTCTTATTTGTTTAATTATGTAATTATTTTGTGACTTGAATTGTTGCATTAGGTTGACTAGCATGAGGATAGTGCTAGAGATTTTAGTTAGTAGACATGCTAAGAGGATAGAGTAGGCGTGCTACTAGATTTTAGCTGCTTGTGTGAGTATAGCACTTGCAGGAATTATCTTGGGTGTGTATAACTCAGGATAATAGGATGCCACCATGGAACTACCGAGTGTGAGTACAGCGCAGGCAGGGCAACGATGTCTCGAGGGAACGGCCGAGTGTGAGTACAGCGCAGGCTAGACTAGTAGCCACCGTGGGAATGCCGAGTGTGAGTACAGCGCAGGCAAGGCAGATTACATTTCATGTCCGATCAACATGACTTGTTAGTATTTATGTGTGTGAGTGTAACACACATTATGTTAGTGTGATATAGTATTTATATATCGCACGATGATTATTATGCTTATGATGTTTAGTTGAAAGTTTATGTTTTCTGGTTTGGGGAGTTATGTCCTACATAGCTCTTCTTACTGGGCGTTAGCTCACGGGTACTCTGTGTGCAGGTAAAGGCAAAGCAAAGCAGTGAGTGGTGCGGGCTCGAGGCATGGACGAAACATGTTAGAGGCTGGGCTCCAGTTATTTTATGTTTTTTTGAAATAAATGTTATGTTTTTAAATTTTCAGACTTGAATGGTTATTTTCTTTATGTTTTGTTATTAAACCCAGCGTCCAACATTTTTATTTTTAAATAATGAGATCTCATTGTCTGCTTAAATTTTAAATAAATATGTTCTCTTAGTGTCTTAAAGTATTTATTGTTTATTATTTTTAAATGGACTCCCTAAGTAACGTCTCGGGAAATTGGGGCATTACAATATGGTATCAGAGCAAAACGGTCCTAAAGAATCTGTGATAAGCCCTAAAATGTAAAGTTCATCGCCAAGGACGAGCTCGACTCACTGTACTGTAAGCGGTTAAAGATTACTTAAGAATTTTTGCTTTTTGACTATGCACAATTACGTACTTAGTGTTCTCTTATAATGATCTCTTACCGCAATAATTCCTTTTCATTATAAGTTATTTACGTGTGTGGTTCAGGAAATTGAGAATGCTCCCTCGTAGATCAGTCAGAGTAGGACGTGGTCGAGGTAGGGGGAGAGCAGCAATGAATGCAGCATAACCCGAACCGCCACAAGGATGGGAGGAACGTTTTGCGAGAATGGAGGAGACCATTCAAAGACAGAACGCAGAGATCAATCAACTGAGGCAGCAAGCTGGGCCACCTGTAAGGTCTGAAGCACCAATGGTTAGTCAGCCACCTGCCATCGTAGGGTTACCAGTTGCAGAGAATCGTATGGAGCCTTTGTTTGAAAGGTTTCGAAAGCAACACCCACCAGTGTTTGAAGGCAGCATCGATCCTGTCCAGGCAGAGGAGTGGATCAGTGGGATGGAGAGGATCTTGAACATGATGGGAGTTCAAGGAAATGAACGAGTGGTGTGCACATCTTTCATGCTGAGAAAAGATGCTCGGATTTGGTGGGAGGTGGTGGAGCAATCACGGGATGTTAACACTATGGATTGGGACGGATTCAAACAGGTGTTTAATGATAAATACTACAACTCAGCAGTGTTAGCAGCAAAAATGGATGAATTTACCAAGCTGACTCAAGGTAATCTCTCGGTGACAGAATATGCACAGAAGTTCGATCGGTTGGCGAAGTTTGCCAAGGATCTTGTACCTACTGACAAGGTACGAGCGGACCGGTTTGTGAGAGGTCTAAAACCAATGATAGCTCGGGATGTAGAGATTTTTTCTAGAGGTGCTTTCACCTATGATGAAGTGGTGGAAATGGCTCTTACAGCTGAAAGAAGCGAAGAGAGAATCTGGAAAGATAATGCTGCTAGAAGAGATGCTAAGAAGAGTGGGGCAGCCACCTCCACTGACAATAGGAAAAGGGGACAGGACCAGCCAAGCCAAGCCAGAAATGATAAACGGCCCAAGCCCAACAATGACAACCGTCCTGGTGGAAATGGTAGAAGAAACATTCCACCTTGCCCTAAGTGCACAAAACGCCATCTTGGTGAGTGCAGATCTGGAGTTTGCTACAAATGTGGGAAGGAAGGTCATGTGAAGCGTAATTGTCCGACATGGGAACAATCTGGCAGTAAGAAAGAACAGAAGAAGGATGACAAGTACGTCCCAGCCAGAGTCTTCACCATCACCCAAGCTGAAGCTGAGGCAAGTCCTTTCGTTGTAACAGGTCAAATCCCTATGGCCAATATCACATGTAAAGTTTTATTTGATTCTGGTGCATCAGACTCTTTTATTTCTAGTAGAACTGTAAATGTTGTAAATGCACCTAGTGAAATATTTAATGTGGGGTTTGGGACTATGTTACCTTCTGGGGAAATTGTAATATCTAAAAATTGGGTTAAAGCAGTACCTTTATGGATAGGTGGGAGGGAATTGTATGTAGACCTGATTGTATTAGATTTGTATGATTTTGATGTAATTCTGGGGATGGATTTTCTTTCCAAATACGGGGCATCTATCGACTGCAAACGCAAGAAAGTGGTCTTTGCACCGGAAGGCGGAGATCTGTTTGAGTTCGAAGGCATAAGCAAGAAACCCAAAACTCCTATCATATCAGCGATGAGAGCTAGAGAAATGTTGCAACACGGATGTTTGGGGTATCTCGTGAACATTGTCAATGAAACCGAAGAGACAGAAAGGAGACCTGAAGAGACAAGAGTTGTAGCTGAGTTCCTCGATGTTTTTCCAGAAGAACTGCCAGGTTTACCTCCGCACAGGGAGATAGAATTTGTAATTGATTTGATGCCCGGGACAACGCCAGTATCTCGAGCACCATACAGAATGGCACCAGCAGAATTGAAAGAGCTCAAAACTCAATTGGAGGAATTACTAAAGCTGGGGTTCATCAGACCGAGCTAATCTCCTTGGGGCGCACCAGTGCTTTTTGTCAAGAAGAAAGATGGGTCTATGAGGATGTGTATTGATTATCGGGAGCTGAATAAGGTCACAATAAAGAACAGATATCCTTTGCCGAGAATAGATGATCTGTTTGACCAGCTTCAGGGGACCAAGGTGTTTTCAAAGATCGATCTTCGATCGGGATACCATCAATTGAGGATCAAGAATGATGATATACCAAAGACAGCCTTCATAACCAGGTACGAGCATTACGAATTTCTGGTGATGTCGTTTGGACTCACAAATGCCCCAGCAGCTTTTATGGACCTCATGAACAGGGTTTTCAAGGAGTACTTGGATCAGTTTGTCATTGTGTTCATAGATGATATATTGGTCTACTCCAAGACAGAAGAAGAACATGAGGATCATTTACGTCTGACCTTGCAACGATTAAGACAACATCAACTATATGCCAAATACAAGAAGTGTGAGTTCTGGTTATCTGAGGTTGGTTTTCTGGGTCATATTGTCACCGATGGAGGAGTGAAAGTAGATCCTGCAAAGATTGCTGCAGTGAAAGAATGGCCAAGACCAAAGAATGCCTCGGAAGTCAGAAGTTTTCTAGGTTTGGCGGGCTATTATAGGAGGTTTGTCGAAGGGTTTTCAAAGATAGCCGCACCGATGACAGAATTGACAAGAAAGAATCTGAAGTTCAATTGGTCACATAAATGCGAGCAGAGCTTCCATGAATTGAAGAGTCGGCTTATATCAGCACCTGTACTCAGTTTACCCTCAGAGGATGGGCAGTTCGTGGTTTACTGTGATGCGTCAAAACAAGGGTTGGGATGTGTACTGATGCAGTCTGGTAAGGTGATAGCATATGCCTCTAGGCAACTCAAAGATTATGAGCAGAGGTATCCGACACACAACCTGGAATTAGCAGCGGTTGTCTTTGCACTGAATATTTGGCGTCACTATCTCTATGGGGTGAAATGTGAGATTTACACCGATCACAAGAGCCTCAAATACTTCTTCACCCAGAAGGAGTTAAATATGAGACAGAGGAGATGGTTGGAGTTAGTCAAGGATTATGACTGCGACATACTATACCACCCTGGTAAAGCCAATGTTGTGGCAGATGCACTTAGTCGCAGAGGGCTGGGAATGGTTTCTTCTTTACAAGGAGTATCAAGGAAGATCCTAGAAGAAATGGAACGCGCTGGTATAGAACTGATCACAGGAAAACTTGCAAAGGTTACACTTTAGTCCACCTTGTTAGAAAGGATCAGGGAAGGACAAAATGCAGACAAGAAGTTAAGTGACCTAAAGCAAGAGATGCAGGATGGGAATGCCAAGGATTTCACTATGTCAGATACTGGACTAATCAGATTCAAGGGGCGTATTTGTGTGCCAAACAATGATGAGCTGAGGAAAGAGATTCTGGCAGAAGCTCATACTACCCCATATTCAGTTCACCCCGGGACCACTAAGATGTACCACGACCTTAAGGTATTGTATTGGTGGCCGGGAATGAAAAAGGATGTAGTGGAATATGTGGCAAAATGCTTAACCTGCCAGCAGGTTAAGGCAGAACATCAAAGACCAGCGGGGCTACTGCAACCGTTGAATATTCCTGAATGGAAATGGGATGAGATATCTATGGATTTTGTGACGGGGTTACCTAGGACCACAAAACAGCATGATGCAATTTGGGTAATTGTGGATAGGTATACCAAGTTGGCTCACTTCCTACCGGTGCGCATGACTTATTCTATGGATCAGTTCGCCGAGTTGTACATGAATGAGATAGTACGGCTACATGGGACACCGTACTCTATTGTGTGCGATCGGGATGCTCGGTTTACATCATCATTCTAGGAGAGTTTACAGAGAGCGATGGGAACTCGGTTGAAGTTCAGTACAGCTTATCACCCAGAAACGGATGGTCAGACCGAGAGAACAAATCAGATCCTAGAAGATATGCTCAGAGCGTGTGTCATTGACTTTCAGGGATCCTGGAGTAGATACTTGCCACTAATTGAGTTTTCGTACAACAACAGCTACCAATCTACCATCGGGGTAGCACCATATGAAATGTTGTATGGAAGAAAGTGTAGGTCCCCACTTCACTGGGATGAACTAGGAGAGAGAAAACTACTTGGACCCGATGCAGTGCAACACACCAATGAGGCTATTCAGAAAATCAGGGCTAGAATGGTCACATCTCAGAGCAGACAGAAGTCTTATCCAGACCTAAAGCGCAAGCACGTTGAGTTTGAAGTTGGTGATCATGTATTTCTTCGTGTGACTCCAAGGAAAGGAATCTCGGTGAAGAGGTTTGGCAAGAGGGGAAAGCTAAGTCCCAGATATGTCGGACCTTTTGAGATTTTGGATAGAGTGGGCAATGTGGCTTATAGGGTAGCTTTACCACCATCATTGTCTGGGGTGCACAATGTATTTCATGTGTCACAACTTCGAAAATATGTATCCGACCCATCGCATGTGCTGAGCTACGAGACCTTGGGTTTGCAGGAGGATTTGTCATTCGATGAGCGTCCAGTGAAAATACTCGATCGAAAGGACAAAGTTCTAAGGAATAAGACCATTTCCTTTGTAAAGGTATTGTGGAGGAACAGTGTTGTTCAGGAGGCAACCTGGGAATTAGAGTCTGATATGCTGCAGCAGTACCCCGAGTTGTTTGAATAAAATTTCGGGACGAAATTTCTTTTTAGGGGGGGATAATTGTAATATCCGTTTTCCCGGAAGGGCAATTTCGTAATTTTCCCATTGTGTGCATCCTTGTCATTTTTTTTTTTTCTTTTCCTTTGATGAATTATTGGATATGTATGACTTTCAATGAAAATAAAATTCATGGTTTCTCATGTTTGAGTTTTTGTGGAATCACAACATGAGAATAATGTCAAGTGAATAAATAATGGATCGGGTTAAGTTATTTTATTAATTTAAAAATTATAATAGTAATTATTATTATTATTATTATGAGCATAATAGTAATAATAATATGCTTAAAATTATTTTATCTTATTATGTGTAATTTTTGGTTTGCCATAATATTAAATATTAGAATTTGTGAAAAGACCATAATACCCTCAAGTTTGGGATTGGTTCAAGGGGCATTTTAGAGACTTTATTTCTTCTGTTTTAACATGATTAAATATTCATAAAATTGATTAAATTTTCGAAATTTAACTGATAATATCAGTTATGGAACTTAGTTAATTTATTTTATTTTTTAAAGAAAAAAAAAAAAAATTTCTTGAAAAAAGGATTTTACCACTTCAAACGCTAATTTATTTTTTTAAACCTATTCTAAAACGTGTTACCATGATAATATATTGGAGAAATCGTGGGAATATTGAGGGAATCAAAGGATTGAAAAGAGAGAGTGTTATTATCGTTTTTTTTTTAAAGAGAAGAAATTTTTGAGTTCTTGCACTTGGGAAAAATCTGGGCAGTAATGAACATTGTAGAATCATTCTAGGAGAGGAAATAAACATTTTGAGTGTGAGAAATACATTTATAAAGCCTCGGATTGTGATTCACCATTTTTATCCAAGAAAATGCATATTCTTGGATAATTTTGGATTTAAGTGTGTTCAAGAGTGTATGGTGTGCGTGGTTGGTGATAAACAAGCTTAGGGGACTCCAATAATCGGTTTTGACGTGAAGAAACGGGCTGAAATGGTCTAGAGCTAGAAAAACTAATTTTGAGCTCCATTTTTGGCAGTACACCGGACTTGGAGAAGAAGACTTCGGAACAAGGGTTTACGGACATCTTTTTGGGCTGGGGTCTATTGTTTTGAAGTTCTGGACATAAGGGGATCATTTTCCAAGCAAGAGAAGGGTTGGAAAGCAGCAAAACTCAGCCATAGAGTCGCCGTCGCCGGAGAAGAAGACAAAACCGGCGATATATCCGGCGAACCCGATCTGGGTGTTTACTGAGGTGTTTTTTTGGTTTTTCAATCTTAAAAATTAGTACATTAATTTTAGAGCATTTTCCAACTGGTTTCATATTTTTCTTTGAATTATTATGATTTATTGAAGTTTAAAAAAAGATTAATTATGAAAAATATTTTTATTATTCAGAAAAATATGATTTTATGTTTCAATGATATCTGTATGTTTTAGAATGGCTTTGTACGTTTAGATTTAAGTTTTGATCGTATTTGATAATTTTCTTCAATTATTTACTTTTAAATGTGTGATTTAAGAAAATAAATGTGGAAAATTATTTAAAGTATTTTGAAAATTCTGAGAGTTTTTGTATATGTTTAAAATGAGATTCTAAGGCTCTCTGTAATTTTATTTCGAATTTGTATCATTTATGTAATTTTCATCATTTATTTGGCCTATGTTATATTTTAAATATAAAAAAATATTAATGCTACTGTTCTGAAGCTTAGATATTTTTTGTGTGTTACTGTAGGGTTTAGAAACCGATCTGTATAGTTAGATTCTATTTTTAATCAGTTATTAAGTTTTCTTTAATTAATTAGTTTTCCTATAAAATTAATTAAGAAAATTAGTTATTTTTCCCAGAAAATTTGAAAATAATTTTTATAAGTTTATTTTGGATTTTTAAACAGTTCTGTATGTTAGTTTGAATTTTGGGGCTGGTTGTGTATTTATTTCTATTATTTGGGTTTCATTTGAGAAATTGAGGAAAAATAATTTATAAATGTTAAAAATTATTTTTCTGGTCTTATATGAGAATTTGCTGATTATTTAGGGTTTTGGAAAAGTTATTTATTAAATTTTGTTGTCATATGATACTTTTTATAAAATTATTGAGTCTTTAATGTAATTATGATATTAAAGGGTATTTTGGTAATTTTCACATAAAAAGTAGTTATATGAATTCATGCGATATGTTAGAAACATCATTGTTTGTGTATGTGATATGATGTTTTGAACCTTTTTGTGGAAAATTGTTTTAATTTATGTGTCATGCATGTTAAAATGACATAGTAAAATTATTTTGATAATTAAGGTTTCGAAATAAAACCTTAACGCCTATTTTATTTTTCCTAAATTTTCGCTGTGTAATTGGACGTCTAGGAGCTAGCGGTCATCGAGGTGACGCAGCGAGTGGTTCGAGACACGTCAGCGGAAAACGCACTGTTTAAGGTAAGAAGAGTGGACATCTGCGCACAGGGTGTACGTTATGCGTGCGACTTTGTTTTCTTATTTGTTTAATTATGTAATTATTTTGTGACTTGAATTGTTGCATTAGGTTGACTAGCATGAGGATAGTGCTAGAGATTTTAGTTAGTAGACATGCTAAGAGGATAGAGTAGGCGTGCTACTAGATTTTAGCTGCTTGTGTGAGTATAGCACTTGCAGGAATTATCTTGGGTGTGTATAACTCAGGATAATAGGATGCCACCACGGAACTGCCAAGTGTGAGTACAGCGCAGGCAGGGCAACGATGGCTCGAGGGAACGACCGAGTGTGAGTACAGCGCAGGCTAGATTAGTAGCCACCGTGGGAATGCCGAGTGTGAGTACAGCGCAGGCAAGGCAGATTACATTTCATGTTCGATCAACATGACTTGTTAGTATTTATGTGTGTGAGTGTAACACACATTATGTTAGTGTGATATAGTGTTTATATATCGCACGATGATTATTATGCTTATGATGTTTAGTTGAAAGTTTATGTTTTCTGGTTTGGGGAGTTATGTCCTACATAGCTCTTCTTACTGGGCGTTAGCTCACGGGTACTCTGTGTGCAGGTAAAGGCAAAGCAAAGCAGTGAGTGGTGTGGGCTCGAGGCATGGACGAAACATGTTAGAGGCTGGGCTCCAGTTATTTTATGTTTTTTTTGAAATAAATGTTATGTTTTTAAATTTTCAGACTTGAATGGTTATTTTCTTTATGTTTTGTTATTAAACCCAGCGTCCAACATTTTTATTTTTAAATAATGAGATCTCATTGTCTGCTTAAATTTTAAATAAATATGTTATCTTAGTGTCTTAAAATATTTATTGTTTATTATTTTTAAATGGACTCCCTAAGTAACGTCTCGGGAAATCGGGGCGTTACAGAATCAGAACCCTGAAAAGGAGGAAGAGACTGATGAGGATTTTGATAGCGAGTAAAGAGCTGGAGGCGTTGGAGAGTAGTTTTATTTAGTAATTTTATTGTTAGTTGAACAATTTAAATTTCTTTATTTTGTTTTAGAAATTTTAGATTTCTTTAAACAAAAAAAACTACAATCTTGAAATTTAGTTTATTATTAGTAATTTTGATTATTAATGTTTAGAAAATTATTTCTATTTTTTATAACATTTTTTCTTTATTAATAAAGTAGTTGTTATTTAAAGAAATTATCTATTTACTTGTTATGCAAATGCTTTGGGGTAAACAAAGTTTACATACTTATAATGAATGACAAATTTTTTATAATTCTAAATTATTTAAAATAACTAATCCTAGATCTATTATACTGATTCCGATAGTGAGACATATCTGTAGCACTTGAGATTGGGACATATTGTTCTAGACAGAATAAATAGGCTTGTAAAGGATGGTCCTTTAAGAGAACAATCTATTGGATCTCTCCCTGTTTATGAATCCTGTCTAGAAGGCAAAATGACCAAGAGACCTTTCTCTGCTAAAGGTTCAAGAGCCACATAACCACTTCAGCTAGTACATACGGATCGTATATTAGTCTCATTAAGTGTTAATTCTGGAACTGAATGATTTTAAACTCAAATCTATAATTAGATTATAGATTAATTATTCACTAGTGAATTAATGGTACTTAAGGAATAAGAAGTAAATTAGTAAGGTGAAATGGTAAATCTTCCATTCTAATTTATGAACTAATTAATTAGAGGGTTGAACTATTGAAAGATGGTTATATCAATGGACAACTTAAAATAAGATTTCTGTAAAAGTATATCTATAACATAAAGAGTTCAATTATGAATTTATAGTGGAGAAATATCATAATTAATAAATTAACTATTATGATTAAAGAGTTTAATTATTTAGTTTTAATTTATTGGAGCTTAATGTTATAGGTCCATGGTCCCCGAAATGGCTCAAACAAACACTGATAAAGATAAATACAAAAATGGGCAAAAGGATTTATTTGATAAGTAAAATATTTTTCTATGCACTAAACATAATTATTCTATAATTATGAGTAATTAATTAATTGATTTAACAAAAATATAATTAATTTTGAATTAATTTATTTTTGGTATTTAAATAATAATAAAAATTAGGAAAAATCACATGCATTCCTTGGCATGTGGTACACATGTAGCACAGTGCACAGTCACTGTGCTACATGCACAATAAGCTTCTAGAAGTTTCTTTGTTCCACAATTTTAGTTGTTTAAATATTAAATAAATAATGAGATATTGTAATATGATTAAAATATTATTATTTAAACATAATCTGATAACTGATTAGTTATTTTAAATTGTTTTAAATAACTAATATTTTATTTTTAATATATTGGATATATTAAATATAGGAGATCAGTTTTTTCAGAGCGATACTTTTTTCAGTGAAAGAAAATAGATCGTGAAATCTCCCTGAGAGAAATAGAACAATGATACAAGTATAGGTCACTGTTCTTCACAAACTTGTCCAAAATTTATTTGATCTCATGTGTTGAGAACATCTGATAAATAGATTTTGCCTATTGTTTTGTATAGCGAGCCCACACTCGTTCTTTGTGTGTTGGAACATTTTGGAAGATCCTGATGTGAGATCTCAAAGATTTTTGCTGTACAAAAAGATAGCAGGAAGGAAGGACTTGAGGTAATTTCCTATTCATCTCTTTGATTCAATACATACATATATATATATGAGAAGAAGTAGATCTAGAAATCTTGTGGGGTTAAATTAAATTTTTTTATTGTTGTTCCACTGCGTATAATATCTGATTTGATCAATTAAAACCAACAGTTATGTCCACCCTTCTTCTTATTTCCATCTTTCGAAGATAAAGCTAGGTTAGCTTTAACCTTAGCTGGTTCAACAACAACACCAGTAGTATTTTTTTCTCCTCCCTTACTCGATCCACCATGATAGAATCGAAAGTCTGAAGCTCGTTCATGAGATGCGTCAGACCATAATCAAGTTTATTCAACACATAGTTGGTGGTGAACGGTAGGAAAGCTGGAGATAGAATGTTGAGGATTAAGCGAACTTTAGTCTATATATCTATTATAGCTCCATGCAGTTCAGCTTCCTGAAAGTGGTTCGTCATCTTGATCATGTTAACATGAACGTGCTGAGATGGTGCCATTCGAGCATTGGCATACTTCTTGGTGGCCTCAAAACGAGTCTGCACAGACTTTGCCCCAAACATGTCTTGGAGCTGATCCATGGTTTCGTAGGTCGTCTTGACATTCTCCATCTTTGTCTTGAGAGTGCTGACCATACTATTCAGCATTTAGTACTGTGCTATGTTGTTAACCGCCTGCCAATGCTCATATTTTTCTCTTACAGACTTGGTAGCTCCTTCATTTGGAACTTCCGAGGATTCCTTAGTCATGACGAACTTGGAATTGTCGCCAATCAACACAATGTTGATATTTTTCTTCCACTTAAGGAAGTTTTCTCTAGTGAGTTTCTCCATCAATAATTGAGAAAGGATAGGAGTAGACACAACCATAATTAAAACTTGAAATTATCAATAAAATAGAAATCAATCACTTTTTCTCAATGAAACTTCTATTCACACAAATTTTAAGAAACAACACAACATTATACCAAATATATGCAAGATATTAGAAAAAATACAAAAAACAATCATATCTTTATTTCTTTACGCTTTTTAACTAATCTATGATATCCTTGTCCCCGATTGGCGAGAGTAAAAAAACACCACTAGTTAAACAGAGTTGTAAACTCATTTAATAATGGACAACATTTGTTTAACCAAAAAATATTTTCTTGCTGACGTGGCATGATTGGGGTGCACGTGGATAGCACGTGACTGTTTCGTGAAGATATTATGGTCGACCAACGACCAGGATAGCAAGCTGCTCGATGGATTCAAGAAATATGTTGAATAGTACGACATAAGATATGTTGATATACGTGACTAGGTCTGATCGTAGTAACAAAGCCAAAGTTAAAATACAGTTATAAGTCGAATATTTCTAAGATATTAGACTGTAATGCCCCGAATTTCCTAAGAAGGTTTAGGACTTTGATTAGGAGGCCAGGAGGGCCATAATTGATTTATTAGGCCATTAAATGATTATATGCATGTGTTATATGCATTATATTATTATATGATGATAAATGTATGCATCTGGGTCCACATTTCATTATAAGGGCATTTTGGTAATTTGGCCCGTTGAGGGCGTCATTGTGTATTTTCATGCGTTGGTGAATTTTGAATAATACAACATTATATGTGGATTTGTTCGAGCCATTCGACATGAGACGATCATGGAATGCAAGTTTTCGATCTAGTCATAACGAGATTAAGTTCGGGGCTCGGGATGAGTCTCGAGGTAATTTGGTGATTAGAGTGTTGCTGGGAATTAAAGGGTAACTGGATATGAATTATTAGTATTTGAGGATATTGAGAATAACGGGAATTGGAGGGTGTTAATTATGATTAACGAGAAAGGTGCAAAAGGACGATTTTTCCCTTGGTGTCTATTAAAGCATTTATTTAGGCATGAGGGCATTTAGGTCTTTTCACCCTAAGCTTATAATTAGCCATTAGAAGGCTGTGGAAGTGAACCAAAACAGAGCACTTCCTCTTCCTTCTCCCATACACCATTTCCTCTCCATTTCATCTTGTATTTTGAAGCTTATTTTGAGGAATCAAGCCAGGGAACCAAGCTGTGATAAGCTAGGGTTATGCTCTACCATTGAAGAGGGTCTTAAGCTTAGATTAAGGTGAGTTTTAACCATGGAATCTCTTGTTCTTGCTCTATTTTCTCATTGAGTTTCAGTTGGGTTTTGGTTTGAAAGTTGAGTTTCAATGGGAGATTTTGGCAAGGGTTACTTGGGTTGTGATGTGTAAGACATATGTTGATGGATTTTGGGTTCATTTGGGACTTAAAATGAGGTTTGGAAGCTTTTGGTTCATGTTGGAAATGGGGGAGTCGAAGGGGGAAAGATTCAAGGCAAAGCTAGCTTGGGGTAGCGTGGGCGCTACAATGCTACTCAAAGGGGATATTGGTCTGTCTTGAGTGCTGGGGTGCTAGGGGGGTAGTGCTACAGCGCTACCCTGCTTCTTCAGATTTTTGTTTTGGGTGTTTTTAAGGGTTTTTGGCTCGGGGTTTCAATTCCTAAGGCTCGGGATCGAATCTACTCACCGTTTGGGTACAATTCAGGGTCCTAGGAGTGAGGTTTAGGTCAAGACCCTATTATTGTGGATTTCATTAATCAGAGATCGTATTTGGTTGTGACTAGGTGACCGCTAAGGAATTAAAGGATCGATCGTTCTCAAGGGTAGTTCATTTGTTATTTCTCGCTCAAACCAAAGGTAAGAAAACTGCACCCCATATGTGACATGCATGGATAGTATTGAGGCATGTTGAGTGTTTAAATGTATACATGGATTGCATATCAAATGCTTTGCTAATCTTGCTTACTTGTGAATGGCACTGACTTACTAGTTAGAATCGGCAATGCTGTCAAAACTAGCTATGAAGCTGTGACTTACTAGTCAAGTTTGATAATAGTTTTGAGCACTGGTCATATGTTAGTGACCTAAGAGTCAGGAGCCACATAAGTGTCATAAATGCAGAGCCTATAAAAGGTTAGATCTAATCGACATCCGCATTGAATGACTCCCCATGAGCATCAAAGCCGGACTTACCTCAAGTTCGATGAAAACTAAAAGTGTGTGTCTAGTCTAAAGGCTAGTTACTTAGAGCCAGAGTCGGAAAGACTAAGGTAACCTACACGTCACATGGCTTGGAGGGTATGGGACCTCAGAGATTGACTTACTAGTCACCTGACCGAGATTGACTTACTAGTCATCTGACCGAGATTGACTTATTAGTCATCTGACTGATATTGACTTACTATCCATCTGACAGAGATTGACTTACTATTCATCTGACCGAGATTGACTTACTAGTCATCTGACCGAGATTGATTTACTAGTCATCTACTTCAGAGTGAGAGACTTACCAGTCATCTACTCATAGCGCAGGACTCCACAAACATTTATTTGTACCTGCTTGCATGCGTGATTAAGGCTATTATTGCTAGGCATGCACATTATGATTTAATGACATGTTATTACTGTTCATGAGCATATTGAGTTTTCTTGCTGGGCTTCGGCTCACAGGTGCTATGTGGTGTAGGTAAAGGCAAAAGAAAGTTGGACCATCCTTGAGTTGGAGAGCTTAGTTGACAATGTGTACATATACGAATGCTCGACCGCCACGGCTGAGGCTTGAAAGAGGGGCTAGGGTTAAACCCTGTTTTGCCGCTTAGATCGGATGGTTGTAAATATTTTCTTGTAATTAAACTTTAAATTATTTTTTTGGGATCCCAATGTATATGGTAAACGTTTTAGTGAAACATTATATCTTAACCAAAAATTTTAACCCTAAACCATTAATCATACTTTGTTACGCGATTATGGCCAAATGACTCGATTAGCAAGTTCAACACTGTTTAAAATACACACCGTAACGGTTCCTCGAGTTTAGGGCGTTACATTGACCCTCTTTATGTGGAACTATTATGAATTCTATTATTATTCAAAAATGCTTGTAACAAATTTTAAACACGGCCCATATGTACATCCTTGAGCCTATATATATGCCTCATGTCAGTCATACTGGCCAAGAGGGCTGATCGGATTTCCGCATCTGGTGTGGGAGCCGATCACAGCCATGGGCCTGAAAGGCGCTAAAAATCTAAGGGAAATGCAGAAAAAAATTAAAGAAAAATAAACGACCAGGGTGTAAAAATATTACCTCCTTGAGTGAAGGCCAGGTTGTTGGCAACCATGTTTGTAGTTAGGAAGTACTCAAGGTGGTACCTCCCCACATTGGAAATAAAGGTTGTGTCACTCAGGAAAATACGGGACGTTTCCTGGTGACAGAAGTGGAAGAACCCCGTGTTTTCTTGGTTGGGGTTGGAATTTAGGTCGAACAGATAGTTGACCTCATGTGGTGTAGGGACAGCCATTTCTTGTGGCTATAAAGGATATAGAGTGTTGAAAGCGTTCTATATCCATTGAGGGTTATTTGAAAAGGAGCGACCCTGAAATAGTTGGCCACTCCTTGGAAGAAAGGATGGAGAGGCAGGATTGCTCCTGCGTCGATGTGGTACCTCGACCAGGCGCTAAAGGTGCCCCAGGAAAATTCGCATGTTGGTCTTTGGTGGGTTGGACTAGGGTTACCCCAGGAAGTCCATATTTTTTAATATAATTCGCAATCATCCTAACTATTACTCGGCTAGAAGCGGTGACGTACCATTCAACATCTGATTGAATGGCATTTCGAAGTTGAGCGTGGGTTTGGATGCTAGGGTTGGGGATATTTCTTTCTCGACCACTGGTCGAGGGAATTTCAGCCCGAGGAGCAGAGTGATTTGAAGGATTGGAAGGTTTCTTTTTCTGGGCTTTAGTTTTTGCTCGACCCATATTTTGGAAGAAGGTCGATGGAGTGTTTGATGTGGCGCGAGAAAAGGGAATTTTTGGTATTAGCGATGATGGTTGCTCCTCGTCCTCGAGAAATTGGGCTAGCAAGTCACCGTCAATAGGTCTCTCACCTCCCCACTGATCTTGCATGTAAAGCTGCGAACAGAAAAAGCGGGGATGAGAACTTAAAGCCTAAAAACTTATGTTGAGAGTTGGAATAACGTTGCTCGTATATAAAAGTTAAGCTTTTATACGGCCAGCAGCATTCTAACAGAAACACTAAGTCTCTTTACTTCGATTTTACGCCTTAAATCTACAGTCTCGACTACCATACTGACTCATAACTCCTATTAAACATTATTTCACTACCCTATCAAGCATCAATCAATATGCCCATTTACCCCAAAATAGTCTCAGCCAAGAACATTCAAAAGTTCAGAGATAAAAACAGGTATAAAACAATTTTGCATGGCATCTCAAGCGACAGAAAGATTCTGGAAACTTACTTGGATGAAAGTTAGAGTATGAGCACGAATGTTTCGAGCATCTGAGCGAAAATTCTGTAAATCAGCAATGAACACTTCAAGGTTTTCTGAGTTTTCTGAGCTCTGAAGGTTGAAGTTCTTTAAGGTTCTTGAAGAAGAGAAGGCGAGTGAAAGGTAAAAAGTAAAAATGTGATCTGGGGGTATTATATATAATGATTGTAGCGCCGTAAAAGAGGTAATCATGGAATTACTTTTTTCGAAGTATGGGGAAGTGCAATAGCCGTCAGACATTTTTTTGCAAAACCGAGAAGACTTGATTAGACATGATTGATCACTTTTTTTGAGAAAGCATGGGCGACTCTGACAGATTTGGTGGGGCGCAAAAAGTCAGTTTCCTAAGTTTACTTTATGCTGGTCGCAGTAAAGTAAACTTTGGGGGAAAATGTTTACCAAAAAACGGCTACTCATGACGTGGCAGGTATTTCTCACACGTGGATGACACGTGGCAGAATCGAAATAAGGCGGTGTTGTTCGATTATCGACCAACTATACACTGCTTCATCAAGCCTGACTATTAGATACGACCAGGCTGGTTGTATGATTCGGTTTATTTCCTTATAAGATTGTGATCTTGTAATAATTGCATGGATTATTTCTTCTTTATTGCCTTGATACATAGATATTAAGGAGAGTTAAGGCCCAATGGCCCATGTAACCCTCCTTGAGCCTATAATATGCATAAAATAGCTCAAGGAGGGGACTTTTTTTATCCTCGAAGCTTTTTCTAAATATTGAAAGAGAGAGCATATAGTGTAATTATCCATCGTCTTATTGTAATTCTCCCAAGGTTTGGGGAACTCAAGAACCCCTGTTCTTTGATCACGGCATTGGGATTCAATATTAATAATAGCACTAAGTGGACTTAGGTCATTACCATTCATTGGGGCCGAACCACTATAAATTGTTGGTGTTTCTTCTTTACCATTAGATTAAATTCTTATTTGTCATCTCATTTCCTGTCATATTTTTTACTCCGTGTCGTTGGCCAAATCGAGGGTCAACAACAACATCAATGGTCGCCTTGAACATCCCCGGAACTAGTGGGCGACCGTTACCTCAAATTCCTGAGGAGCGTACTCCTCAGACTGAGAACCACCCTCGGAGCCCTGGAAAGTAGCATGTGCTGGATTAGAGCCCCGATGAGGGGAGTGCATCATCGGCCTCAAGGGGACGACCTGGTCAGACCCCCAGGCCTGATGAATACTTGTATTACAATCCTGAAAGGTACGTACCAATAGTGGAATTGGAAAATCGTAGATTGCGTGAACAGCTGGCCGAGGCTACATGGTCGACCTGGAGAGAATGCTCAGAATCCAGTTAGGAACAATCCTTTGGGACGAATTCCTGGAGGAACTCGGAATAACTGAGCTCCATCGATAGCTTGAAATGATAACGCAGAACCTGTCAGGAACAACCCGGAGCCTGCCCGGGTTAACTCTGAACCTTCCAGACCAAATAACGGGTGGTCACCACCCTCGCCAATAAGGAATCTACCCACTCAAATAAGACATCCCTCTCTAGTGCGAGAGGTACCCTAGCGAGTTCCCAATGGGAACCAGGTAGGGGATTGGGGACCTCTCAGGCCCTCTCGGAGTGCTCGAAGTGGGAGCCGAGATAGAAGCCACAGGGCTCGACCTGAGCACAGGGCTGAACGTGAGGCCCCAAAAGAGGCTCATCAAGGACATAGGCAACCTCAGCCCACTAGAAGTCATATGTCGGGGTCTCGAACGACCAGGGTGGGGGTACAAGTAGAAAACCCACCTCTTAATAATTGAGCCACACAGCAGCAACAACTAGAAAGGAATGTCAGCTTCCTTAGTGGAAGTCAGGACTATAGCAGGTCGGTGAGTGTGTATAACAATGAGCCTAGAGATTAAGAGAATGATTATCGTGACCTTCGAGATCATCTAAATCAGAACCAGGGCAATCTAATTTGCCAAACCTAGACCTATGGACACACTTAAATAACCGGAGAGAGTCTTTGCAGCCAGTAAATGGGAATCAACATAACTGTGTACTAAGACAAGGAGCTAGAGTTCTTACGAACAATAACCAGCTGCCATTGGTGCAAGCTCCCCCTCCAGTGGATTTTTTCCAAAAGAAGATCAACCAGCTTGAAGAGGCATTTAGGCTCCATCAAGAAGGAAAAAATACAAGAACAAGGCTTATGATTCCGACGAGGAGCTCGAGCCTTTTGCTCCCCACATCTCAAATACCCCATTTCCTCATGGCTTTAAAATACCCCATGTGGCACCCTACCATGGGACTACCAACCTAGGAAACCACAAGAGTATGTTAAATACGAGCTCAGATGTATTCTCTTCCCAACCACACTCACTAGACCAGCGAAAAATTGGTTTGACGAATTCCGGAGACACTCGATATCGTCATGGGAACAATTGTCCCAGGAATTCAAGAAGCAGTTCCAGGCTGTGAAAAGTATCAAACCTTAGGCATCAACATTGACTAATGTTAGGCAGCAGCCAGGTGAATCATTAAAAATTCATATGGCGAGACTCAACATAGAGGTGGCACGAGCTCAAAATGTCGATGATAGCGGTCATCTCATGGCAGTACGAGCTCCAGTGTTGCCAGGGAGTCCCCTTTGGGACAACATGCAAAGGAAACCAATGAGGTCAATAGCCGAGTTCAATTCTCGAGCTCAGAGGTTTGTCAATGTAGAAGAGGTGAGTTCGACCCTCAAGCTGACTCCTTAACCTGTAATAATAACAATGACAAACGTCAACTCAGCGACAACCTTGGCTACACCCTCCACGTTGCGACCCTCAGAAGAAAACCCTTCTAAGAGAAAGAAGAATGAAGGGAATAATTCGAAGGCTGACGGGGGTAAGAAGAAGAAAGGACAAAAATACTTCTCCATTTATATATCGAGCTGACAGATAGTTGGGAGAACATATTTGTCGCAAACGAAAATTAGGTCCTTTTTCAAGCTACCTGATCCGATCTAATGCAAACAAGTTCTGCATATTTCACAAGGATATTGGTCATACCATTGATGAATGAAGATAGTTCAAAGATGAGATCGAAGGTTTGATCTCAAGAGAATACTTCGGGCATTACGTTCGAAACAAAAATCTAGCCCAAGCTTCATTTGGATAGGAGGCAACTCCGACACAGCCTGCCCAACAAACTGTGG
The DNA here is from genome assembly GCF_963169125.1 of Humulus lupulus. Lineage (NCBI taxonomy): Eukaryota > Viridiplantae > Streptophyta > Magnoliopsida > Rosales > Cannabaceae > Humulus > Humulus lupulus. The sequence continues at coordinate 221,810,978 of NC_084793.1, forward strand.
CCCCACATGCGAGGGAGGATAACTGACCTCCCTCAATTGATGGAGAAGATGTAATAACCATCACAGGGGGATCGCATATTGCAGGGTCGAGTAGAAATGCCCAAAAGAGGTATGACAATGAGCTTAAAACGGGGGATGGATCTCCTTATGAACCTAAACCCCGAGCTCTCAAACAACAAAGGGTTGAGTCCCAACCCATTACATTCATCGAAGAAGATGCCTTGCACGTCCAATTTCCTCATAATGACCCTCTAGTCATTACCTTTTAGCTTTCCAATAAGAGGGTATGCCGAGTCATGATCGATAACGGAAGCTCAGTCAACATCCTTTATAAGGCCACTCTGGAAAAGATTGGACTATCCGTTCGAGACCTAATGGCCTGTGCAATAGCGTTGTATAAATTTTTGGGGGAGGGAATAGCCAATATGGGATCTATCGAGCTCCCAGTAACCTTGGGATATTATCATGTCTCAATAACCAAGATAATGGAGTATATCGTACTTGAAACCCCTTAAGCCTATAATGTATTGCTCGGGAGACCAGCCCGGATTGGGTTGGGGGAAGTTACATCTGTTAGGCACCTAGTTATAAAATTCCCAACACCCAGTGGCATTGGGACGCTGAAAGGAGACCAACTGGCCGGCCGAGAATGCTACAACATCTCGATGAGGGGAAAGAGCCAAACAATTTTCATTAAAGAAATAAGCGAGATGGTGTACGAGGTATGAGAAGAGATCAACCCAAGGATAGATAAGGACAGGGCAGATCTCGAGCCAATTGAAGAGCTTGAAGACATTGAGCTCGATGATAAGGACACCACTAGGGTGGTAAAGATTGGGAAAAACCTTCCAAAGGATGCAAGATAGCAATTAATCCTCTTCCTGAGGGAGAACCAGGATGTGTGTGCATGGGCACACTCGGATATGATTGGGATCGGCCCAAAAATTATAAGACATGTGTTGAACATAGACAAAAACTACCCACCTAAGCAATAGAAAAGAAGGCTCCTATATGACGAAAGAAAGAAGGCCTTGAAAGAGGAGGTCAACAGACTAAAAGAAAATCGGTTTGTCCAAGATGCTTTCTATAAGGATTGGATAGCCAATCCAATTCAAGTCCAAAAGCCCAATGGCAGGTGGCAAACATGCATTGACTATTCAGACCTCAACAAGGCATGTCCAAAGGATTACTTTCCCCTACCTCAAATCGATCAACTCGTGGATGCTACCGCGGGTCACGACATCATGTCGTTCATGGACGCATATTCTGGATATAATCAGATAGTCATGCATGCACACGATCAGGAGCATACAAGCTTCATGACCGATAAAGGTTTATACTGTTACAATGTGATTTCCTTCAGACTCAAGAACGTCAGGGCCACATATCAAAGACTGGTAAATAGGATGTTTGTCGAGAAAATAGGGAACAACATGGAAGTATATGTGGACGATATGTTGGTCAAGTCCAAGCAAAATTGTAACCATGTTGATGATCTCGAAGAATGTTTTACTATACTCCGAAAGTACAATATGAGACTTTACCCACAAAAGAGCTCATTTGGAGTATCTTAGAGAAAGTTTCTCGAATTCATAGTAAACGCTCATGGCCTAGAGGCAAACCCGGATAAGATAAAGGCATTAATTGATATGCCTTTGTCTCGAAAGCATAAAGACGTCCAGATTTTTGCTAGACGAATGGAAGCCTTAAGTAGGTTAATATCAAAATCTGAAGATAGATGCCTTTTGTTCTTTAATCTTTTGAGAGGGAGCAAAAAGTTTGAATGGTCAGACGAGTGTGAGCTTGCTTTTCAAGCCCTTAAAAAACACCTCATTGAACAACCAATCTTATCCAAACTAGTCATAGGGGAAATATTGTAATTATACCTCGCGACAACCGAGCATGCAATTATTGCAGTACTTTTTTGGTATGATAAAAAAGTACAAAATCTTGTTTATTATGTCAGCAAAAGGTTACTGGGGGTAGAGTTGAGATATCCATTGATGGAAAAGCTAGCCTTGTGTTTGATACATGCATCTTGAAAACTCTGACCTTACTTCTAGGCGCATCCTGTACACATGTTGACTGATCAACCATTGAGACAAGTATTGTCAAAACCTGAGGCATCCAGGAGACTATTAAAATGGGCGATCAAACTTGGGTAGTTCGGGATCACGTATCACCCGAGAACAACGATCAAAGGACAGGCCTTAGAAGATTTCATAGTTTAATGTACAAGAATCACCAAAGAGGAAGTCATAACCCCAACCCGCGAGCTGTGGATACTTTACATCAATGGATCTTCGAACAAGAATGGATCGAGGGCAAGAATTATCTTAATTACTCTAACAGGAAATCTGTTAGAAGCGATTCCTAATGGGCAGTGGAAGATTGCATTATTGGTATACAAATTTTTTTTTCATATAAACAACTTTATATGAGGATCTTTTAATATGCAATATATTAATCAATATATAATATGAATATGAAAAATAATACGAAACAATTTACCTCTTGTAGCCTATCAATAATCCTTGAATATTTTTTTATATGTTTCGATCTTCCTATCCTTGCTAGAGTACGCACACCTAGATCTTCCAAGACATTCTCTACACCTCAAGATGTGGGTGGATACAAAGAGAACAATGATCAATTTTGTGAACCAAAAGTATTCTCAACACATGAGACATTCTCTGTAAAAAAATTGTTAAGCCTTGTTGTTTCTATTTTCTATCATATAGAATATGTAGATATTATTACCATAATAATAATAATAAAGAAAAATCAATCATCTTTTTATAATAATAATAATAACAATGATAAAAGACAAAGTCTAACATTCCATTTTAAAACCTCTTTTAAAATATTTTATTAATTAATTAAAAATAAAAATAAAAAACCAACTTCTAATAACATTAGAAGTGTTACACGCATAGAGCAGTCCAAGCTCTATGCATGTGGGCTATCCCTGAAAAATGGGATTTTGATTTTTGCATGTGTTTTTATTTTAATTAATTAATAATTAGATATCCAAATAAGGTATCATCTTTTTAAGGAAAAGATAACAACTTAAATTTCAAAATTCAAAATTCAAAATTTGAATTTTTATTATCATCTTATTATTAATTAAATAAATATAATAATCAAAACAAATTTTGACTATCCATATTTATTTATTCACACTTAAATAAATATAATTTATTAAAATCAATTTTTTCAATTTCTACACAATCTCAAAAATTGCACAAATGCAATATTAAATTGTGAAACTTAAATCATCACATAATTGGACATTTATCTCGAAGAATAAATATTCTCTCAAACAACCTATTCACAATTTAACCCTTGTATCAACTCTTACGTTTATTAGTGTTGATAGAGCCGCCCCGTGGACCTATGGACCAATAATTCCAAGCTCCAATAAATAAAAAAATTATTAACCAAACTCTTTGATTCAATAATTATATTTATTAATCTAATGATTATTCCACTATAAATGTGAGACTGAACTCTTGAGAATTAAAGACATATATTTACTGAGTACTTTATTGTAACCATAAAATATCCATAGATATAATCGTTACATACAAAATAATCCTCTATTGATGATTCATAATTAAGTGGGAATAAAATTATCATTTTACCCTTTTAATTATATCTTGATTCCTAATGTACCATTGACTTTACTTGTGAATGTTAATTCATAATCTGATTATGAATTTGACGTCAATAACCTTTTCTGTTCCAAAAGTCAACCCAATAGGGAATCATCATTCAATCTATAAGAAGGTATAGAATCCATATCTGTTAAGCTATGTCCCCATCCATATACATCATTGAGTCCCCAAGACAATAGTTCTTAGCCTGATCATTCTGACAAACCGTAACGCATGAATCAAAGGATCAAGTAACATATATAGGAGTTCATAGTAACTTCGGAATTAAGATCAGTTTGTATATGATCATCAGTTGATGTATTTTATAATACTACGAAACAGTATTTAAAAAAGTATTATTAAATCACATCTGGTCCAGTTCTACATACTTTCAACATGTAAAGTACATCCACTAAAGTGTCCTACTACACTAGTAACCCGAATCTAGGTCACATGTATTCATAATACTAGTGGACCATACTAGCAGTAATTAATCTAAAGATTCCATAACTTTATTTTAGTGCAAATTATGTAAGTTTATTATCTCAATCACAATCCTCTCATACCAATATGATATTGATACCACATATATGCACTTGGAAATTTTCTGATACTTATTATTATTAACAATAATATAGTACATAAGCTACATATATACAATAATTCAATTCATTTATATATTTCATTAAAACCATTGTATACTACAACTACTATAAGGACACAATTCCCAAAAAAATCGTTTTCACTTAGCCTTAAGGTTTGGCTTCGAGGCATCAAATAACGAAGTTGAATACAAAGCACTATTAGTAGAACTTCGGATAGCTTCCGAGCTAAAAGCAAAATCCAACCACTGCTATAGTGATTCCCAGTTGGTTATCAACCAAGTCTTAGGAGAATACCAGGCTCGTGGAATTAAAATGGCAGCTTACTTGGAGAAGGTCAAAGTAGTAGATGGGAAATTCGAGTTTTATGAGATTGAACAAGTTCTGCGGGAGCAAAATTCGAATTCAGATGATTTAGCTCAACTCGCCACAACCAAGGAAGCCGATACACTCAATGTGGTGCTGATCAAATTTCTACCGGTACCGAGCATAGCTGAGCCTGAAGAAGATGACATTAACATGATAGACTCACAACCTACTTGAATGACTCCCATAATATATTACCTCAAAATCGGGAGCCTCCCAGCAGACTAGAATGAGACTAGAAAACTAATGTACAAGACACCAAGGTACAATATCTTGGAGGGAAGATTGTACATAAGAGTATACTCTATGCCATGAAGGATTTTGCGGAGATCACACCAGGAGGCATAGTTTGTCAAAGAAGGGAATTAGGCAAGGATACTTTTGGCCCACAGTAAAAGTGGAATTGTTTGAATACGTCAAACGCTGTGACAAGTGTCAGCGATTGTGCTTCAATCCCGCAAGCTCCACCAACCAAGCTCACCACGATGAGCTCCCCGTGGCCATTCGCGGCATGGGGAATCGACCTTATTGGATCCCTACAAACTAGAAAAAATTGGGAGTAAAATATGTCATAGTTGTTAATAACTTCACTAAGTGGACTGAGGCCGGACCTCTTGCCACAATCACCTCGAAGAAAGTCTTCAAATTTGTGGTAAAAAGTATAATCTGCAGATATGGGGTACCAAGGAAAATAATGTCAAAAAATGAAACCTAGTTCGATAGAGCAAAAAGAATGGGATAATCAAGGGTTTTTCCTCACTAGCCCATCCACAAGCCAATGGCCAGGTCGAAGCTGTAAACAAGACTCTGAAGAGCACCGTTAAGAAAAGGCTCGAAGAAGCTAAAGGAAAATGGGCAAAAGAATTACCATAAGTATTTTGGGCTTACAGAACAACAACTTGAACCTCAACAGAACACGCCCCATTCTCCTTGGCTTACGGTTGCGAAGCTATGTTGCCCATTGAGGTCAAAATCCCAACGATCAGACGTGAAGCATACAATCAGACCTTAAACCAATCTCAGCTCAAAGAAACTCTATACCTAATTAAAGAAAACTGAGACGAAGCCCAACTTAAAAATGACGCATACCAACAAAGGGCCACAAGGTATTTCAATAAGAGGGTTTGAGAAAAACACTTTGGATTAGGAGATCTGATGCTCAGGCGCGTGTTTTTGGCCACGCAAAACCCCTCTGTAGTCATGCTTGGGCCTAATTGAGAGGGACCTTACCAAATTGAATTCATTATTCGACCTAGAGTCTATAAACTAGCAAGATTAAATGAAGAATTGGTCCCACGAGCTTGGAATGGTAAACATTTACGACCTTATTACCAATAGTATAAGAATAATGTTTATTTATTTGTAACGAAGCTTGTATTTAATTTTCACTTTTCATTAATAAAGCATTCTTCTATATTCTGATTGAATTTTTATTGTTATATCTTTCGCAAGCTCCCAAAATTTAATAACCTGAGATTTTACAATGATAGGAAATTAAGGGGGCATAAGTGGTATACAATCATACCATAGGCTCGAAAATATAGCATCAATAAAAATAAACCTTACAGTGGGTATAACATCAACAAAAAAAAAAAATTACAATGGGTGGATTATTAACCAAACACGAATAAAACAAGTTTGGAACAAACCAACAAACACTACTTGACATAATCGAAAGTTGGAATTCTAGATAAACCAACAAAATTCATGGGTCGAGACAGAGCCAGAATGTTTTGCAAAAAGTTTCGACCTCGCAACCTCGAGACCATACTTAAGGAAGAGGAAAAGTTTCTATATTTAAGCAAGAAATAACTAAACTAACGAGGTTACACGCCAATAATTATTTTCTAAATACTTGGTAAAAGTAATATTCGACCTTAAGAATAACGAAGTCGAAAATGTGCGATCGAATAAGCACGAAAATATTTGTATAAGTACAGATATAAAAACAAGTCCATGTATGCTTGAAATATTTCTAACCTGGAGTATGAAGCATAAGGATAAGACAAAATCTATACGTAGATAATATGCATAAAGATTTCAAGAAGAGATTTAAGCATAAAAATCTACTATAATTTTTTTTTAGAGAATTCATAAAATAACTCAAGCTCGAGTCATGATTGTCTTAACCCTAAGAGGGCATCAAAAAGTTAATTACAAAACATAAGAGATGCAGCCCCGGTAAAACAAAAATCACTTTTGGCGGAAAACACCAGACTCGACCTCTTCTCATTTCTCCTCTTCGCCAACCACCTTCAAGGTCGTGCCCGTCACTTCTTCTTTAGCCAATCAAGCCCTTCGCTTGGCCAGAAATTCCTCTTCCTTGTCCATCAAGAATGAGGTGTCGATGTTGAGGTTAAGTGACCACATGCGGTACATAGCTTGGTCGGTTGCCCAGTCCTTTTTCACAAAGAACTCCACGAGCATGCGTTTCTTCTCGTCCTCGAGGATTTCATAGGTGCAACTCTTCTCCTCCCTAATGCACTTGATCTCAGCCTTGGCAGCGTTGAAGTCAGCTGTCTTGGTGTCAAGATCCACCATCAGATGACTTGCATCAGCTTCGAAAGAAGCAAGCTTGTACTAGGAGGCTTTGAGGGCGTCCTCGGCCTTGGCTTGGGTCTACCTAGCCTCCCTGATCTAAGTTTCGTCTTTGGCTTGGGCCTCCCTTGCCTCCTTGAGTGAATCCTCGACTCTAGTCTAGGCTCCCTAGGCTTTTTATATTTTATCCTCGGCCTAGATTCGAGCTTGATGAGCCTCATTGACAAGCCTCTCAGCAGTCGCGACCTTCGAGGAGAGGAGGGAGCATTAGCATATGAACCCGAGAAGAGTGTGGAGGGAAAAACAATAATAGTTAGATAATGGAGAAATAATTACGAAAATAAGGAGCAAAGTAGAGTAGACTTATGGAAACCCCAAGTACCAGGGTCTGGTCGAAGAGGGCAGTGGTGTTATCTCCCTTCTAAAACCTCCACATGTTGGTGTCAAGGTTGTTGCATGATTGGGCGGTTACTTTCAGTTTGGGGTATCTCAAGTTTCTAGGAAGAAATGGACAGTTACCCAAAAAGGAGATATTATCGGGATACGCGCACTAAAACCCTTTTTCTTATACTACACAAAACTTATAACCTATTACTCCATAACCTAAAAAAGGTGCCATTTTTATATGTTTTTATCAAACTTTTTGCCTAAACAGATAGTTGTTCACTATAAATCCATACAAATCAAGAACTTCATTTTACAAAGAAGGTTTCCACAATGTAGCAAGAACAAGTGAAAATTATATGTAAAATATGAAGAAAAGATTGGAAAACTTACATATTGGAAGTTGATGAGGGAATTGAAGAGTCGACTAGTAATGACAGTGTAAAGAGATCCTTGGAAACATGCCTTCAAAGAGGGATCGAGTGGGGAATTAAGGAATTTTTGAGATGTCTGGCTTTTTCTTCTCAGAAAACATGCAATAGATTAAGGCTCTGGTACGTGTTTTTTCTTTTCCAAAAGGTTGAAAAGTAAAAGTGAAGGCGAAGAAGGTGAAGAGAGGGTTTAAAAAGGCAAAAAAGTGATATCCAAAGGGAAATTTGAGCCCTTGATTTGGGTTAAAATGTGATCTAATGGGCCACGTATAATTTCAAGAATTGGCGGAAAAAGAGGAATAGGAAAGGATGTGCCAGAGAAAAAGAGTACTCGAGTACTCTCAGTAGGAAATTCCCTAGGGACACGTGTCCATACTCGAGTGTGGTAGGTGGACATGTTTTTCAACAGTGAAGTTCAAAAGTTTCCATTTTAGAGGATTCAAACCAACACTTTTGAGGGAGAAAAATGTTACACTCAAATTTTGAGATTAAATAAATAGCCTCAAAATGTAGGCTCATAAAGAGTAAGCTTAGGAATAACAAGTGTTATAAGTACACTTGTACAAATTGACACAGTTCCAGATCTGCTATCAGCGTTCGAGCATGAGTTGCAGGCTCAAAGATACCAACTTTCTCCAAGGGATGAGTTTGATCGACTCAGCGAGAGAGGAGGAGGCAACAACTGGAATGGTGAGCTCGAAGTTTGGTTGGTCTCGAAAGCGCGTTAAAGTGATGATTGAGCTTGATGATGCGTTTGTCACATAGAAAAGTTGTTAGGAAATCACTATTTCTTTGGGATTCGTTCAAACCGTGTGGTGAATCCCTATTTTAATGGGATTATTATTTAATTAATGCATTTAATTTGTATTATTAACTGGGATATTTATTTGAATTTAAATATTTGATTGTAACTTTCGTGAATTTGGGGAAGATATTCCTACAACCAGGTCTATAAATAGCCTGGACTAGGTCATTTGTACTCACACACAATTTTGTATTGAGAATTGACTCTATCAAATTGCTTTCATCCAAAGCTTTTACAGAGGGTTCACAATAATAGTGACTTGTGAACGTAGGCAGATTTTAACTGCTGAACCACGTTAAAAATCTTTGGTTTCTTCTATTCCTCCAAAATTAATTTTTCCTTTTTCTACATAATTAAGTTGACGAAAAATGGCGTCAATAACATTTTATAATTATAGCATTATTTTTTAAAATATATATACCAAATATATCATACTATATACATTTATTAAATATTGTTTATTCACTTTTAAGATTTATATAAAAGGGCAATTTAGCTAATTTGTCCATTCCGATTATGTTCCAAGTTATGTAAACAAGATAAAATGATTTTAATTTATTTTCCATTCAGTTTTATTAAACAACATAATATAAATAATGACTCAAATTCTTTTATATTTTATTCTTTTTCATTTCTCTCATTTATTTATTTTGATTCCGATTACAGTTTAGTAAACGTGACATCAATGAAATGTGGACTTTCTCAAAAAATATATGTATATATTAATTTATTCTAAGTAATGAATAAAAAAGCCTCGAACACAAACTCTCATCCCCTACTACGAGTCATCTTCATTGCATGCACCACTTTATATGAAATCTATATTTGACCATATAAGTAACCTAGAAATAATGCACCATAACTCAAACAATAAGCCATCATCCAATTATGAATTTATTGTAAATTAAGTTGTTAGAATATACATAATTAACATATAAAAGGGTATTTTTCAGCGTTGCGTCGTCCATTTCTTCCTCATCAAATTCCAAATGTGGACGTTAAATTACCGGGCGACCTTTTACTGATACGCAGAAACTCGGAGTTGGGATTTTTCTGGTATTTCTTCAATTGAGTCTAGGGACTCCATCATCAGTTGGCTATTCTGGCTCTGGTCGTATGTAATACGTCGATGCGAGGGGGGATCTAATTCGGCAGGTAACATGGCTTCATATCCGTATGCTAAGGAAAATAGGGTATGACCTGTCGCTGTTCGATGAGAAGTTCTATACGACCAGAGGACTTCAAGCAGCTATTCTGGCCATGCTCCTTTAGCGTCTTCAAGCCTTTTCTTTAGGGTGTCCTTAAGCATTTTATTCACTGCTTTGACCTGCCCGTTTGCTTGTGGATGCGTGACTGAAGAAAAGCTTTTGATAATCCCGTGCCTTTCGCAGAAGTCGGTGATTAAGTCACTGTCAAATTGGGTACCTTTGTCTGAGACGATTTTTCGAGGCAAACCATATCAGCAAACAATGTTCTTGATGACAAAGTCAAGAACTTTCTTGGTCGTTATGGTAGCGAGTGGTTCAGCTTCGGCCCATTTGGTGAAGTAGTCGACTACTACAACTGCGTACTTCACTCCGCCTTTTCCCGTTGGCAGGGACCCAATCAAGTCTATTCCCCATACTACAAAAGGCCAAGGACTTTGCATCTACTTTAATTCGTTTGGAGCTGCGCGTGGGATTTTTGAAAATCTTTGACACTTATTGCACTTTTGTACAAACTCCATTGAATCTTCGTTCATAGTCGGCCAGAAATAGCCCTGCCTTAGAATCTTTTTCGCCAAACTTTTCCCCCCAGCATGATCCCCGCAGAAGCCTTCATGTACTTCCTTCATTAGCTCCTTAGCTTTCTTTGGTGTAATACATCTGAGTAGTGGCATGGAATATCCCCTCTGGTATAGAACATTATCGACCAGTATATACCTAGCATCCTGCCTTTGTAGGGTTCTGGCCTTGTTTCTATCTGTTGGTAGTACACCATTTGTCAGATACTCCAAGTAAGGCGCCATCCATGTATCTTCCATTCGGATCTCCATACTGGTTTCATTTGCTCATATGCTTGGCTCGCTCAATCTTTCTACTGGCACAATATTCAAAGTGTCAGCATCTTTTGCGCTTGCGAGTTTGGCTAAGGCATCTACGTTCGAATTCTGATCCCGCGGCATTTGTTGAAGGGTAAACTTCTTGAACTGGGCCAATAGATCTTTTTTTTTGTTCAAGTAGGCCATCAGTTTTAGGCCTCGTGCTTGATATTCCCCTAGAACTTGATTCACTACCAGCTTTGAATCACTGTAAATATCCAGCACCTTTATACTCATGTCTTTTGCCATCCTTAATCCAGCGAGGAGTGCTTCGTATTCGGCTTCATTATTTGATGCGGTGAAGTTGAATCTAATGGCGCAGTGAAATCTATGCCCTTCTGGCGTTATCAAGATCACTTCTTCCCCTGCGTGAGATTTGTTTGACGACCCATCTGTGAATAACTTCCACGAAGTAGCTTCATCTTAAGGCTCAGGCGCACTAGGCTTTTCGCACTGCTCGCTGTCCGGGAGTTCGGTGAACTCTGCAATAAGATCAGCCAAGACTTGTCCTTTTACTGCTACTCACGGTGAATATGTAATATCAAACTGCCCCAGTTCGACTGCCCATTTTAATAAACACCCAGCCGCCTCTGGTTTTTGGAGGACTTGCCGAAGGGGCTGGTCAGTTAAGATTGTAATGTGATGGGCTTGGAAGTAAGGACGTAGCTTCCTTGAGGCCAAGATTAAATAGTATGCTGACCTCTCGATGGGAGGATACCTCAGTTCTGCTCCGATCAGCCTCTTGCTTACATAGTAAACTGCTTTTTGTACGCCTTCTTCCTCTCGTCCTAGTACCACACTAGCAGCAACTTCAGTGATCGCCAAGTAAATGAACAAAGTTTCTCCTTCGATAGGCTTTGATAAAATAGGAGGCTGTGCCATATGGGCTTTCAAGGCCTGAAAAGCTTGCTCACAGTCTCCTGTCAATTCAAATTTCTTGTTGCCCCTAAGTATATTGAAGAAAGGGACACACTTATCTGTTGACTTTGAAATAAATCTACTTAGGGCTGCAATCCTCCCAGTTAAACTTTGTACATCTTTGATCTTCTCTAGCGATTTCATGTCGATCAGTGCTATTATTTTGTCGGGGTTGGCCTCGATTCCTCTTGAATTAACAATGAACCCCAAAAATTTCCCTGATTCAACTCCGAAGGAACATTTGAGAGGATTTAGTTTCATCTCGTACTTGTTCAATACATCGAAACACTCTTGCAAATCTTTCACCTATCCTTCCACCTTTTTTGACTTTACCAACATGTCATCCACGTATAACTCCATGTTTACTCCGATCAAATCTTTAAACATGTGGTTAACCAACCGTTGGTAAGTCGCACCTGCGTTTTTCAGTCTGAAGGGCATTACTTTATAACAGTATAATCCCGTATCGGTCCGAAAACTGGTGTGATCCTCGTCAGGGAGATGCAAGCTAATCTGATTGTAGCCTGAGTATGCATCCATGAAAGAGAGGATCTCGTGTCCTGCAGTAGCATCGACCAACTGGTCGATCCTTGGGAGTGGGAAGCAATCCTTCGGGCAGGCTTTATTGAGATCTGTAAAATCCACACAGGTTCGCCATTTTCCATTAGGCTTGGGAACCAGTACTGGATTAGAGACCCACGATGGATAAAACGCCACCCTGATGAACCCATTCTCCTTTAATCTCTCAGCTTCTTCTTTTAAGGCTCTCGACTGATCCTTATCGAGCAGCCTTCTTTTCTGTTGCACGGGTGGAAAACTCTTGTCTATGATCAGGACATGGTTGATAACTGCAGGATCTATCCCAGCCATGTATTTGTGCGACCAGGCAAAGACTTCCTGGTTTTTCCGCAAAAACTCAACCAGTGCATTCTTCGTGGTTGGTTCTAAGTTTTCCCGACCTTCACGACTCTGGTCGGGTCTTTCTTGTCAAGTTGGACCTCTTCCAGGTCCTCGGCGAGTCCAACGTTTTCTTCAAAATCCCCAAAGCGAGGATCTAAATCTCTATCCTCACTTTGGGCAACACCCTATTTGGTGACTTCATCACTGGATTGGGCTTGTGTATCAATTGCCATCTGCAACCTATCTGGGGGAGTGCTCTTTGACGTTCCCTTCTTCGCCTTCGTGACTGAGGCATTGTAGCACTCCATAGCCTCCCTCTGGTTTCCCAACACACGTCCTACCCCTGTGTCTGTCGGGAATTTCATGGCTAAGTGCCACATAGAGGTGACGGCCCGTAGATCAACCAATATAGGCCTCCCAATGATGGCATTGTACGCCGAATGACAATCGACTACTGTGAAAGTAGCGAGTAATGTCCTGGTAGTAGGCGCTGTACCTGCTGTCACTGGTAGTCTGATTGACCCTGCGGGGGCGAGTCCCTCACAAGAGAAGCCGTATATTGTTTGGTTACTGGGCTCCAGGTCCTTAACGGACAACTTCATGCGTTCCAGTGAGGACTTATACAGGATGTTCACCGAACTTCCTGTATCAACCAGCACTCTCTTCACCATCATGTTGGCCATTTGGATATCCACGACCAGTGGATCGGAATGTGGGAACCGGACATGTTGGGCATCGCTATTAGAGAAGGTTATTTTGCCCTTTTCTGATCGAGCCTTTTTTGGCGCGCAGTCATCCACAGTCATCATCTCGATGTCCTGGTCATGGCGCAAAGTCCAAGCATATCGTTCTCTGGCCCTTCCTCTGTTTCCCACGAGGTGCAAGCCCCCACAGATGGTTAACAATGTGCCAGTCACGGGGTCAGGCTGCAAAGGTGGCGAGCGTTGGCGTGTGGGCGCTTGCTCGTTGCAACCTGGAGCTTCTCGTTGGGAATTTCCTGAGGCCCGTATATATCTTCTCAAGTGTCCTTGTCTAATAAGGAACTCGATCTCATCCTTCAGCTGGTTGCATTCGTTGGTATCATGTCCATAGTCGTTATGATAACGACAGAACTTGGTAGTGTCTCTTCTCGAAATATCCTTTCGAATGGGAGCAGGTTTCTTATAAGGCACACTGGAACTCGTGGCCTGATAAACCTCTCCCCGAGACTCAACTAGGGCAGTATAGTTAGTGAACCGAGGTTCATAACGGTTACCCTTGGCTCGTTTATTGTCAGAGGTGGAAGGCTCATTGTGTGGCCGTTTCCCTACATTCTTGCCATTGCCGATCCCGTTGCCGTTGGGCTTGGACCCATTAGCGGATTTGGCGAGCTCGGCAGTCCCCTTATCCTTGCTTGGGGGCTTTCCTTCGTTGGCGATAACGTCTTCGAGCTTAATGTAGCGATCAACCCGATCTAAGAATTCCTGGGTAGTTCTAACCCCATGTTTTCGGAGGCTTTCCCAGAGAGGCATGCAGCGCTTAACCCTTGTGGTTATGACCATCATTTTTCCTTCGTCTCCCACTGTTTTTGCTCCAGCAGCTGCTTGCATGAAGCGCTGGACGTAGTCTTTCAGTGATTCTCCATCTTGTTGGCGTATTTCAACCAGCTGGTTTACCTCAGTCGGGTGCACACGACCTGCGTAGAACTGTCCGTAAAATTCCTTTACAAACATTTCCCAGGAAACTATACTTGCAGGAGGGAATTTAAAAAACCACTCCTATGCGGCATCAGAAAGTGTTGCAGGGAAGATCCTGCACCGAGCGTCTTCAGACACTTTCTTAATGTCCATTTGTATCTCAAAGTTATTGACGTGAGATACCGGGTTACCATACCCGTCAAAGTTTGGAAGCATAGGCATTTTAAACTTGCTAGGAGTTTCTGCCATAGCTATCCTCTGGATGAAAGGAGTGCATTTCCTCCTATCGTGTTCGATGTAAGATGTTCTTCCCCCGACCAGCTGCTGCATTGCCTGGTTGAAGGCCTGCACAGCGCCAGGAATTGTTGTGGCCTCTGGTGCTGGGGGGACGTACTCGTCGTGCCGCTCGCGGCAATTGTTTAGTACATCTCTTAAGTCCTTGTCTCTCCTCCGCTGCTCGCTAGCTCTGAGTCGGTTGAAGACGTTATTTTGTCTGGGTTGCCCCCCAGCGTCCCGTCTGTCGGGTTGGTCATCCTGAGGTGGCTGGCTTGTGCCCCCACCTCTTTCTTCATTCCTCCGACCGTCATTTCCTCTGCCTGAGTCGGCCTCGTTATAACCATGGCCATCTCTGAATCTTGATTGGCTATGGTGGGATCGACTGTTCCCTCGATTGCCTTCCCGGGCTGGAACCTCCCAAGAGTTAGAGGGTGGTCTGCGTTGGTCGTTAGGTCCCCGTGCATTATCATGCCGTGGTGGATCTTGGACCGCAGAGCCTAACTTTGAGTTCCTCCTGTTACTAGGAGGATGTTGTCCTCTGCTTGGAAGATTAGGCTCGTCTCCCCTATGGTGTCTAGGAGTGCGAGGCTGCTGCCCGGCCCTATTCTGCCTCTGCTGTGGGGGATTGCCTCGACCAGTTTGGGATGGAGGCTGTGCTTCAGGGTCTCCTAGCGAGACATCGTCCTGAGGCGCCGGTGGCTGGTCGGGCCTTTATGGGCTCGAGGGTTGGATAGGCAGGCTAGGATTGGGACCCCTGTGGGGTGCCCCATTCGCGGGTTGATCAGGCTGTGAGGCAGGTGCAGCCTGATTCCTAGCCAATTGTAAGGCTGCCTCGAGGGCTGCCATGGCCTCCCTCTGGCGACGGTCCATCTCCGCCTGCCTTTCACTCAACTCCAAGCGCTGCCGTTCAATTTCTTGTTGCTTTCGCGCCATGATTTCGGTAGCAATTTCCTGGTCGGCCCTCAGATTGGCCAGCTCCTCCTGCAATACCCCTCGAGTATTTTTCAGGGTCGCGTCGTCCATTTCTTCCTCATCAAATTCCAAATGTGGCTCATCCTCAGCCACGTTGGGAGGAGGAGGAGGCAGGTTAGATGGTGCAGCACCGGCCGACTGTCCAGTTTTCCTGGTAGTTTTCGCCATTGATCTTTCAACGATAATGTATCAAGCTCTCAATGAAAGCACCAGAATGTTGACCCTGATTTTGGCCAACTGACAGGGAGTCAACTTTGCTTGATGTGGACAAACACGTTGGAAAGAATGTGATGGCGAAATGATAAAGAACACAAGGATTTATAGTGGTTCGGCCCCAGAATCTGGTAATAACCTACGTCCACTTGAATTGTTATTGATATAGGATTCAAAGGAGTGATCAAAGAACTAGGGTTCAATGAGTTTTAACAATCTCTGAAGGTAAATACAATGTATCAAATAGGATAACTCTAATCTCTAGTGATCCGAAAGCAAGAAAGAAGAAGAAGATCCCTTTCCCTTGAGTCCTCCTTCTCTATCTATAGGCTCATGGAGGATTTACATTAATTTGTTACAGATATTATTTCCTAAATAATTGGATACTCACGAAATCATGGGAGATAATTTCGGATACTATCATAACTCCATAAGATCTTTTCCGCGTATATCATTCGTACGACCAGGATGGTCGTATGAAGAGATCGAACGTCGTGACACTAGATGTCTTCTTAGTCGATAGTCGAGCACGAATTCTGCCAGATGTTAGCCACGTGTACTAAATGTTTGCCATGTCATCCATGCTTGTTTTTTGGATAACCCTATTGTCTACACTATAATATTTTATGTTCTTATTTTATTTCTATTATTAATTTCTTTTTAAATATTATTATATTTCATATATATTTCATGTAGGCATGTAAATATATATTTATGTCAACGTTGTATTTAATTGTCATATATGTATAGATTATTGATATAAATATTTATATATATTATAGAACTATAATTCATTCTATTATATATATTTAAAAATTTAAACTAATTTTTATTAAAATTATAAATAATATTTACAAATTTGAAACTAAACAAACGTGCATAGCACTTTTCTTCTACCGAGGATAATTAACATTTTGCAAGTATTGAAATTGTCAAAAGTAGTTACAATTTTTATGAAAGTTTTATTTATCTTTTTTTTTCGTTTTTGGTCAAAACAAGTAATAAGTAAGTAAGTGGGTTACGTTGTGTGTGGGGGTGGAAGTGAATTAGTTTGATACGTATAGTATAGTATAGTATAGACATAGAAGAGAAGTCGTGGGAGCGGGACAGCAGGGTACGAGGCAAGGTGACGTTGTAGGGTAACACCTCCGACATCACTCTTTGGTCCAATGGCCCACGTGTCGCCTACTTATCCATCCACCTGATTGCTCCCTTTCATCCTGTGATCACCACACAATGTATTTACTCTTCTACATATCCTACCCTATAAGTAGCCTACATCCCACCCTAACCACCTCCTTCCATTCCATTTCCTTCTTCTTCTTCTTCTTCTTTTAAAACATCAATAATAAATACTTATCTTTGTTTTTTTTGCCAAACATAATGAAGAATAAGTCTTTTTTTTGTGATAGTAAGAACATCTATAAATATATATTTATATTTATTTTTTCCTAGAAAGATAAAAAAATATATACATGCCTTTTGTAGAGTGAAAAATTATTCATAATGTTTATAAAAAAATATAAGAGGACATCGTTTTAATCAAACTAGTAATCGGATTTTAGCATTCAATAATGCATTTTGAATTGGCCTTTTTCTTTTCTTTTCCATTCATGTCTCAAATAATGTGTAAATGTCAATGGTATTGCTATCATACATGACAAACACGAAGTCCTTTTGGTCGAATATACAACAATATTGTATTAATGCAACATCATATATAGGGAGCTTCTGCCTTACTTTTGATCCTGTGGTTAGGATATTTTATATTTTCGGCATTTAGAAAAATCATAACCCAATTTTTTTTTTACGATAGCGTGCAAGATAGCTATAGTAGGTATCTCACCAATAATTTACGGTGAAAAAATTAGATTTTAAACAATTTATTTTTTACTTGTACAAAAAAATTAGGCACGCGTGCAACTAACTGTTTGAACTCTGATTTCAACACCGCAAATTATTAAGGATTTCTCGAATATTGGCGAGATACATGTTATAACTATCATGTACATCATCATAAAAAAAATTAGCTTACAATTTCTCCTAGTGCACAACAAGGAAAATGGGCTTTTACTTCGGTTTTTAAGCTTGATTTACTTCGGTTTTCGCTAAATTCACAACCGAAGTAGTTCGGAGCGAAGTAAAAACTAGCTAAAAACCGAAGTAGAATCCCTACTTTCTACTTCGGTTTTTACCTAATAACCGAAGTAGAAAGTGTATATACGCTAGCATCCTGGGCACTTTCTACTTCGGTTTTTAGGTAAAACCGAAGTAAAATGTACACTTTCTACTTCGGTTTTACCTAAGAACCGAAGTAAAAGGGGACTTTCTACTTCGGTTCTTAGGTAAAACCGAAGTAGAAAGTGTACATTTTACTTCGGTTTTACCTAAAAACCGAAGTAGAAAGTGCCCGCATTTTTTATTTAATATATGTTTCTAATTATTTTTAAATAGATGGTTTCTATTTTTATATATATATATATATATTTTGGCCTGATTTTATTTAATTGATCTAATTAATATATTTTTTTTTTGGCCTAATTATTTTTCAACAATTTAATTATATAATATTACAATTATATATATTTTTACAATTGAAATTGGTTAAGAATTTTTTTTGAATAAAAATATGATAACTTTTATTAATTAAAAATGTTGTACATAAACATATAAAATACAAGTACTTAAGTAAGATAACTAGCCTTAACATTAATACATTTACAAAAGACTAAACTTACAACTAAACAAAAATAGGCTTACTGATAAATGTATGGTATCAATTTGGCTAACCATTCGTGTTGGATTGGCAAGAGGTCTGCAATCTCACAATATTGCGTCTTCCCACCAAACTGTAAAATTAATAAATATAAATTAATTTCATAGATTATCGATAGCAAATAAATTATAAAAAATGAACTTACTTTTTCTTTTAGGGTAGTCATTGCATTTGATGCCCGTACAAGATCTCTAATGTACTTCAAGACATAAAAACCACATTCATGACTTTGTGGTTGTCTTGGACATGTAACATTGAATATCTTTGTGGGATTGGCGAGTAATGCATTGGAAGAAGCTCTATAATATGCACTATTTAAAAAGAAAATTAATAACAAAAGTTATTAAAATGTAGTAACATGTAATATTTGTTGCATATTAAGAAATATTTTAAAAAATTTAAAACTTACCTCATTATCATTGAATCAATTTCTTCTGGATGTTTGTGTGATTTCAATGGATCTAAGAACACGATTTTTCCTTTTGGCATAGCAATCTCCAACATCCAATGTTCCCTAAAATAAGAAGCGTATGTTAAGTAAAATAATTAAATTTTTAATATATGACTAATCAAATAAATTTTTTTTACACTATGTCTTACCGTATGTTCCAAGGTATAAAGTAAAGTTGACCAACTCTATCCATGGTCATCAACCAATTCGCCAAGTCAATGGTTGATCGCTCTACATCGTTAACATTATTAATGCTAAGACGTTCAATGTCATAAAACTTGTAATAGACACGCTGATTTGGAAATAGAGACTCCCAAATGCATCTGCAAATATTTTAATAGGTAACAAATTAAAGAATTCGTTTATACCTGGTCAGTCATAATTAAATCTTTTGGCCAAGGAAGAAATGTGTCATAAGTATCTCGAACATAGTGTATCTCCCCAACAGAACATGGGATTTCAGCATCCTCTTGTAACATTTTGGTGACTCGCACCCTCGCATATTCGTCTGTCAGTTGAACACCATGAATAGTCAGTGGACCCACCCCATCAATGATAACACCCTCTGCCACCACATTATGAATATTATCCGAACAAAGTAACACATCCTGCATGTACGGTGTGTCATCCTGCATGTGCGGTGTGTGGTATTCTTCGTCGCTCTGCTCGTCATCATTGTCGTGTTCATCCATATCATCTAACCCACCTGCTTGTTTAGCTTTTTCCTCCTCTAAAGCTTTACTCTGAACAAAATTCCACAGCTTCTTCAGCTAAATAACACTCAACCATACAAGCTTCAGGGCGATGGTGATTACGTACATATCCTTTCAACACCTTCATATTCCTTTCAAATGGATACATCCATCTCGCCCAAACTGGCCCACACAACTTGGCTTCTCTTACTAAATGGACCATCAAATGTATCATGATGTCAAAAAAGGATGGTGGAAAATATTTTTCAAGCTTGCATAAGGTTTCAACTATTTCATCATGCAATGCATTCAACTTCTTCATTTCCAATTCTTTTCCGCATAGTTGATTAAAGAAGATGCACACACTCGTCACACTATCTCTAACTCTTTTTGGTAAAACTGACCGAATGGCAATTGGAAGTAATTGTTGCATTAATATATGACAATAATGTGATTTCATTCCAATTAACTTCAAATCTTCCATAGACACCAAGTTTCGAACATTCGATGAGTAACCATCAGGCACTTTCATCCCTGCCAATGATTGACATACGGCTTGCTTCTCTTCTTTAGACAATGTAAAACAAGCAGGAGGCAAATATGTGCGAGCCCCCATTTCTTCAGGTGCCAAGCGGTGTCTTATACCCATTTCAACAAGATCTAAACGACTAGACAAACCATCTTTGGTTTTACCTGGGATATCAAGTAATGTACTGATTATACTTTCACATACATTTTTTTCTATGTGCATGACATCCAAGCAATGTCTAACGAGTAAATCTTTCCAGTAACGAAGTTGAAAGAAAATTGATTTTATTTGAAAACATCCATTGACTTTTTTATTTTTATTCTTCTTCCCATACCTAAAGTCAACTTTTTCTACTTCCTTAAGAATTTGCTCACCTGACAATGGCAAAGGAGCAATGTCTCGTTCCACAGTACCGTCAAATGCTTTTTTTTTATTTCTGTCAGGATGACTTAAATGCAAATATCGTCTATGACCCATATAACACATTTTGCGTCCATTTGACAAGCGACGGGCCCTTGTGTTGGTGCAACAAATTGGAAAAGCTTGGTAACCTTTTGTGCTTAAACCTGATAGGTTACCATATGCTGGAAAATAATTAACAGTCCATAACAACACCGCTTTCAAATTAAACACTTCTTTTTTAAAACCATCATATGCCTCAACACCATTTTCATACAACTCTTTCAAATCATCAATTAATGGTGCCAAGTAAACATCGATATCATGTCCTGGTTATTTTGGGCCCGAAATCATTAATGAAAGCATCATGAACTTCCTTTTCATCACCAACCAAGGAGGAAGATTGTACATAACCAGGAAGACAGGCCATGAACTATGCCTACTACTAAGAGATCTATGCGGGTTTACTCCATCAGCAGCTAAACCAAGACGAAGATGTCTTGGTTCATTTTTGAATTATGGATTGATATAATCTACCTTCTTCCAGGCCTGTGAATCTGCAGGATGCCGGAGTTTACCATCTTTCACTCGTCCAGTCTCGTGCCATATTAAGTTCTTAGAGTGTTCTGCACTTCGATATAATCGCTTCAGCCGCGAAATCAAAGGTAAGTACCATAGCACTTTCTGAGGAATAAGTTTCCTAATCTCTTTACTTTTGTTAGGTTTGTACCGTGATAAACCACATTCTGGGCAAGCGTCCATGTCTGCATACTCCTTACGATATAAAATACAATCATTCGGACATGCATGAATCTTCTCATACTTCAACCCTATCAAACTTAATGTTTTCTTTACTTCATATGTAGACTCCGGAAAACAATTTTCTAGCGGCAAAATCTCCTTGAAAGCAGCTAAAAATTGACTGAAACACTTATCACTAACTCCATTTTCTGCTTTTATGTTATAAAATTTAACCATTGTGGGCAATCTTAGTTTATTGCAACCACTGAACAATTGTCTGTCTGCATCTCTAACCATACTATCAAATTTTTCTGGATTATGAAAAAACTCTTCTTGTGCTTCATCAAGCAATTCTATAGGATGATCATCAAAATCATTACTCTCAAAATCATCTACACCTCGCCTACCTAATGGATATGGGTCATCATTTAATAATTCTCCATGCCAATACCATTTACTATAACTCATATCAAATCCCCGACAAAATACATGATCCTTTATCATGGTAATATTCCCCTTTACTCCATTACCACAATCGATACAAGGACAACGAATTTTTTGTGGATCACTACAATTCTTTAGGCAAAACTCTAAAAATTTGTTGAATCCATCTTGAAATTGTGATGTTTCTCTCCTCTCAAGCATCCATGATTTATCCATACTAATAACAATATTCAATTCCTAATAAGTTAGAAAAAAAACTTATATTAGGTTCTAGTCTTATAAATTTTTTAAAAAATTCAGCAGAGTATCCTCTGTTTCTATAGCATACCGTAATTTCATAATTACCTATAAAATCAATACAAACAAACACAATAATCAAGCATATATGAATCCATCATTATTAGGTTCTAGTCTTATAAATTTTTTAAAAAATTCAGCAGAGTATCCTCTGTTTCTATAGCATACCGTAATTTAAAAATTACCTATAAAACCATTTAAAACAAACACAATAATCGCACATAGATGAATCTATCATTATTAGTTTCTAGTCTTATAAATTTTTTTAAAAATTCGGCAGAGTATCCTCTGTTTCTATAGCATACCGCAATTTCAAAATTTCCTATAACAACAATACAAACAAACAAAATAATCAAGCATAAATCAATCCATCCTTATATCACCACAGCACGCAAATTTCCCAGAGCCTACTTCACTAATTTTCAAACATAACTTTCACTAAATCTAATATGCATGATTACATTAGTCTTATCTTTATACATAAATCTTATAGTAATATAAATACAAAAAATAACTAACCTTCAATATTAATCTTCAATGCACCTGAAATGAACAACAAAGTTCACCACTCAATCAACGACCCTACTAAAACATTACATAATTAGTAAACTACATAATTAATTATCA
Source organism: Humulus lupulus (assembly GCF_963169125.1). Classification (NCBI taxonomy): domain Eukaryota; kingdom Viridiplantae; phylum Streptophyta; class Magnoliopsida; order Rosales; family Cannabaceae; genus Humulus; species Humulus lupulus. Next base: position 221,833,751 of record NC_084793.1, read on the forward strand.
AATCAATAAATAAAAAAAATCAAACTAGTTAATGAAACTAATGAACAACACTTTGATCATCTTCAAGTTATTTTTTTTCAAATATTTAAAAAACAAATTTATCTATTGTAAAAATTTCTAAAACTAACTAATATGCATATATATATATATATTTATAATAAACCTAATTTTTATCACATTATTTAAACTAACAAAATAAACAAATAATTATAAAAATTAATAAAATATTAATTATATTAATTTTAAATTCGGAATAATAAAAAAAATTAAAAAAAACATGGAAAATTAAAAAATTATCATCAAAACCACATTTTAGTAATCTATACCTGTTTTGAAGCTCAAAATCCCCTTGCAATGTCAAAAATCCGGCCAAAATCCGGCAAGAAACACCACTTTCAAATGGAGAAAAAACCCACGGCCAAATGCCTTTTTTTCTCTAAAAAACAAAAAAAAAAGATTTTTGGACTATATTTCGGTTTATAGGGTAGAAATATTGCAAGAAATAAAGAAAAAACAAAAAAAAAAGGCTTGGAGAATCAAAATGGGTGTTGGCTCACGGTGGTTAATGGAGGTTTTGGGGGTTTCTTTTTGCACAGAGGGGAGAGAAGTTTTGAGAAGATGACCGTTCAGGTCTAGGGAAGGGACATATAAAGGACTTTTAACTTCGGTTTTTGGTAAAAACCGAAGTAGAAAGTGGACTTTCCACTTCGGTTTTTACCAAAAAACCGAAGTTAAAGGTCCTTAAGTTATACCCGTTGGAGACTTTTAACTTCGGTTTTTACCAAAAAACGGAAGTTAAAAGTGCACAAGGGCCGCGTTTGGTTTGGCCAGTTTTTTGCATTTTTACTATCTCTAAACATAATATAAGGGCTTGTGCAAACAAACACGGCCCTCTCCACTATGAATTTTTCACTTCGTTTTTTTAAAAAAGCGAAGTAGTAAGTAATTTTTTTCAGAGCGCCAATTTGAAATGCGAAGTAAAAGAGTTTGAAAATTTTTTTACTTCGCTTTTTTTGTATGCTCACTATAAAAACCGAAGTAAAAACCTATATTTCTAGTAGTGGTGCCAGAAATATAAAATGTTCCTACGGTAGGGGCAATGCTCCTACCTAAGAAAATTCTTATATATATATATATATGAGTTTACTTTTAATGGTGATTGAGTTTTTTTCTTTATGGATGAGTTGCCAATTAATAGCCATTTGATTAAGATCCAATGGTCTACATTTAAAGATGTTAATTAATGTTATCTTTGATTTTTTCAAACTTGGTAATAGATTACCTGTTGACATGGCGGTCAACTTTTAATTTAATTAAATAATTAAAAAAATCATTATTTAAGATTAATTCCAAGATTTCATATTTTCATTCATTGCTCATTACATAGTCTTTCCATATTCATTCCTTATGCATTAATGACTCATATTTTCCCAACTACAAAGCTAATTAATATGCCTATTTCAAAATTTATATTTATTTTTATACAAAAATTTACTCATCTTAAAATACGTGTTTATTGAAAAAGCTTCAATTTTTTAAAGTGTTTTGAAGTAAGATTTCATATGCCATTTTCAAAAATCACTAGTAAATTTTCTATTTTTTTTCAATAAATTTCCAACTTTTTTTTGTTATTTAGGATTTAAAATTCACATAGATGACTAAATCTTATTTCTCTTGAAAATCTTGTTTAGTAAAAGTCCACAAAATAATTTTTTTGCAAGTGTTTGATGAAAAAGCTCAAGATATTTTAAAGTGTTTCATTTAAGATCTCAATTTTTTTCCTTTATTTTTACAAACAAATTATCATCATTTTCTCCCATTATAAAATTCAAAATTGAATGGTAGGTTTTTTTCCGAAAAATATTCAAACTTCTTAGATATCAACTATTAGGTATTTAAAATTTTGAATTTTTGATTTTTTTTTCTTTGAAACATCATTATTAAAAATTATTTTGCAGTTTATTTTTCTTCAATAAACTAATAATGTGAGGAATTTTAAAGTTTTGAAAAATTCATTATGTAAAATTTTCAAACATATATTTTGTTTGTCTTGAAGGAAATATTTCTTATAGAGTGATAATCTTCAACAATTTTTTTGTATAGAAATTCATGATGGAATGGAAGAGAGTAATTGACCACGAGTTGAAAGAGTTGAGAGATGAACTAAACTCTATTAAACTGGATTTACAAGCCAATGATAAAATTCCATGTAGATATGAAAAAAAACTGACATGTGAATCTTTTAGCGAAAAAGCCTCACCATCACTATTTAAAAAAAAAAAAAACCTTGTTTTTAGCCAAGAAGATGTTGTGTTCATTTAACATTTTAAACTCGGTAATACTTTAAGACCGAAAGATAGGGAAGTGTTAGAATACATTTTCTCAAACTCTGATCAATTGTAAGTTTTTCTATGTTAGTGTATATATTTTTTGTTATTTTTTCAATATATTTTAATGTCTATTATCGTATCTATTATAGGGAGTTTATAGTTGAAAGTGAGTTTAGTTTTCTACGACGGTATCTTGAACCTAAAACGGAGTTGGTGGTTAAGGTAATTCATTTGTATACATAAATAATTTTAGCGTGACTGTTATAATTGTATTTTTTATTGTTAATGCAGATTGTTACTATGGTTTTTTCATTATTTACTGAGGATGATAGGTTGAAGAAAGGTAAAGAGTGTAAGAATTGGTATCTTCCTGTTCAAAATATGGTGAGTTTTTTTGTTGTTCTTTTTTGTCAAAACATATTTCATGTTTGTTGTGGTAATTTTTTTTTTTAAATTTTGACAACAGAAATACTTACTACCCGACTCCTACTCCAATTTACTGTTGATATTGATTAAATATAATGGTTAAGATGTTTACCCATTGATGTGCAAAACACTTAACGGTTTCACTTAAAGAGAAGTGAAAATATGAGATTGTGTAGAAGGCATCTAAAATTGACTTTTGTGGGTCTAAAGTGATATAATGAGGTATCCAAACATTCCCAAAAAGTTTGGTAGAATTTGAAGCAATTTTAGGACCATCGGAAGGGTCCAAAGTCACAGAGGGTTGTGATGCATCACACCCTAAGTGGCGTAGCATTGCCAAAATATGAAGGGCTTCCAAGGCCCTAAGGCAATACATCGCCTGGGTGGTATTTTAAGGTTGTACAGTTTACATAAAATGCTCAAAATGATGTGTTTTAAATGCTCTAATCCTATTGGTTAGACTGATGATGATGCCTACAGTATAGATGTGGGTTATTAGAGTTGAAAAGCCTTGATGACACTATCTAACTCTCTCTCTAGCTTTCTAAGACCAAAGTTTTCTCCAGGAAACTCGTCAAGCTTTGCTTGACTTGCATGAGTTTTAAGGCTTGTTCAATCCCAAATATCATTCTACTTAGTTGAAGCTTCAAGCAATTGGGAAGGCTTGAAATAGAGATTTTGGACAACAATATTATTATTGTGTATAAGCTTTAGAAGTTCCCCAATGTTTGAAGATTCAAGTTGCTCAATACAATTGTTGTATCTTACTAACCCTAATCTTGTATTTTATAAATCTACTATGTTTATCATTATTAGAATTGATGATTAAATGTATCTAATTTCATCTTATCATCATCTAATCATTTAGTTTCTTATATTCAAGAGTAGCATTCATATCATGAACATGTTTATTTGATTATCAAGAATGACATTCATACTTTGATGAAGAATCTAGATTAACATCTTGGGTTTGGAATATTGCTTTATTATCATTATTCATTGTTGATTTGCAAAGTGTAAAGTCATATATTCCCAACAATAGAAATCTCTACTTCTAATTACTTTCATTTTGTGTTTTGCATAATCAACAATGATGGAAATTGGTTCATCTTCTACAACCTTCAAATCTTTGTTTCAAGAATTGGTTTGTGTTGGACACATAACCATGAAAGATCAAAGAAAGTTCTATTTGGAAATGTTCTACATGAATGTGGATATGGATACAAAGTCTTCATCAACAAAGGATGAGACAACCCAATGGGATTACATGCTTAAGGAGATTGGTATCATCAAATTCCTTATTTCTAAATGTGTAGATTTCAAGAATTCGAATGAAATATGTTTGTTGTCATATTTTGTGAGTTTGAGATCATTGTTTATATTAAGAGTACAATGGTGAATGTTAACAAACAATTCAAGAGTTATTTTTGTACTTGTTTTGTTTGTGAAGTTATTGATCATCATGTGATATATGGCAATTGTAAAATTAACCATAATAAGATTAGGGTTAAGGAAATTGATGTTGAGATCATTGCACTTTTAAATTAATTTAATTTGGTCACTTTAATTGATGATGAGATCTTTGTGACTTTGATTAAATGTAATGCATTTAATGAGGAATACATTGTAACCCTAATTGAGAATAATGCATTCGATGAGGAATGTATGATAACCCTAAAGATAATTGACATAATTCATGCATGTAGTGATGAGACTAATGCAACCTTAAGAGAAGGTGAACATGTTAATGCAATTGATGATGAGATCATTGCAAAAGAACATGAAGATACTAAGGACAATGCATTCTGTGTTGAGATCATTGCAAACCTAAGTAAAAATATCAAGGCCAATGCAATTGATGTTGAGATCATTGCAACCTTGAGTGAAATTAATGCAACCCAAGGAAACGTGCAAGGATGGTGGTATGATACTTGTGCCACCATTCATGCAACCTATGATAAAAATCTTTCAAAACCTTTGAAAGTGCAAAGGTGTGACTTAAAGTCCAAATGGGAAATGAAAAGTGATCCAAGGTACTTGGAAGGGGCTGCATTGATGTGTTCTTCACTAATGGAAAGAAAGTGACCCTAATTAATGTTTTCTATTTTTCCGATATGAATATAAACATTATGAGTGGAATTCTATTGAGTAAATCTGATATCAAAATAGAGTTTGAATTCGGTAAACTCACTTTGACTAAATTGGGCATTTTTTTGGGAAAGGGTTATACATGTGATGGAATGATCAAACTTTGTGCTCTTGATAGTGAAAATAATGATATGACATCTAAATCTTGCAATGTGATTAATTCTAATTTCATTACTTTGTGGCATAATAGACTTGCTCATATAGGTTATAACACAATTAAACGAGTTGTTAAATGTGGATTAATTAACTATGATGTGAATGAGCATGATGAATGTGAATTATGTGTTAAATATAAAATGGTAAAGAAATATTTTTCAAGTGTTGATAGATGTTCAAACTTGAAAGATTTAATACATAGTGATTTATGTGAATTGAATGACATGTTGACTAAAGGAGGAAATAGATACTTCATGACTTGTATAGATGATTTCTCTAGGTATACTTTTGTATTTACTTAAGAGTAAGGATGATGCATTTAATGCATTTAAAATATATAAATCTGAAGTAGAAAATCAATTGGAAAGAAAAATAAAGACTCTTAGAGGTGATAGAGGTGGTGAATACTTTTCAAATGATTTCAATGTATTTTGTGAACAACATGACCTTATACATGAATGCACTGTACCATATACTCCAGAACAAAATAGAATAGTTGAAAGAAAGAATAGTACTTATCTTGAGATGATTAACTCTATGCTTTTACATGCTAAATTGTGTTATAATTTGTGGGGTGAAGCCTTGCTTGCTGCGTGTCATATATTGAATCGAATTCCTATGAAAAAGAACAATGTGTCTCCATATGAGTTATGGAGAGAAAAGAAGTCTAACTTAGGCTATCTTAAAGTGTGGGGGTGTCTGGCTTATTGCAAGAGCACAGAGCCTAAAAGGCCAAGTTGAGTCCAAGGGACGTAAAGTGTGCATTTGTTGGCTATGCCTCAAATAGCAAGGCCTATAGGATATTAGACTTGGAGTCTAATGTGATAATTGAATAAAGAGTAGTGGAGTTCTTTGAGAATATATTATATTGTGATAGCAATTCATAAGAACCCACAAGTGTTGGAGAATCTCTTAAAGAGAAAGATCCAAAGGTTGATGACCAATCAATATTGCTTCAGAGAAGCCAAAGGCTTAAAGAGTGGGGTCAATTGAGAAATGTTCTCAAGTAGAGATAGTCTATGGTAGACTTGAATAAGTCACATGGAAATTTCCTATGATTCTTCAATTTGAGGATGATCCCAAAACCTACCCAGAAGCAATGTGTTAGTGAGACTATGTTTCCCTAGCTGGTAGGAGGCAATAAATGATGAGATAGATTCAATTATGTAAAACCGCACATGGAATTGGTAGACCTTTCACAAGGTTCAAAACCAATTATGTACAAGTGGGTATTTTGGAGGAAATACCACACTGATGGCACATACAATCCTTCAAAGCTAGATGAGTAGCTAAAGGGTTAAATAAAAGGAAAGAATTGATTACTTTGACACGTATGCACCAGTTGCTAGGACAACCACAAAAAGAGTTTTGTTTGCCTTGTCATCAATATATAACCTTTATGTTCATAAAATGAATGTCAAAACAGCATTCCTAAATGGATATCTCGATGAGGAGATTTATATTGGACAACCAAAGGGTTTTGTTATAAGGAGAAATGAACATAAACTGTGTAGTCTTGTTAAATCACTATATGGTTTAAAACAAGCACCAAAACAATGGCATGAGAAGTTTGATAAAGCTATTTATTGGATGGGTGTAGACACAATAGTAGACAAGTGCTTATACTCTAGGACTTGTGATGGCTATGTCATATTGATGTGTCTATATATTGATAATTGTTGATTTTGAGTACTGAGATGAGAGGCAAAGTGGAAACAAAGAGTTTTCTATCTTCCACTTTCTAAATGAAGAACCTTTGAGAGGTCAGTACCTTCTTTGGTATAATAGTGAGAAGAAATAGTGGGATTTATGCCTTAAGTCAAGCTTACATTGTTGAGAAAGTGCTTGACAAGTTTAGTAATCTCAAAATCAAAGAGGTGAATGCACCATTTGATTCAAGCATAAATCTTGAAAAAGAACAATGGTAGAGCGGTTAGTAAACTAAGTGGTTTTACTAGCAATCCAAGTATGGAACATTGAAAAACGATTGAGAGAGTTCTAGGGTACCTTAAAAAGACCAAGGAGCGAGGCCTCCAATATTCAAAGTACCCGAAGATACTTGAAGGATACTACAATGCGAGTTGGATATCAAGTGTATGAGTTAATCTCTCCACAAGTGGTTGGGTGTTTATGCTCAAAAGAGGAGAGGTTTCTTAGGGCCCAAAGAAACAAACATATATTTCACTCAACAATGGAGAATGAGTTTATAACTCTAGCGACAAATGGAAAAGAGGCCATGTGGCTTAGGGATTTCATGAGGAATATCCCAATGGTGATAAACAAGCCACATTAGCTAGAGCTTATAATGGCATGAAAAGTCTAGACATATAAGTCTAAGACATGAGTATATGAGACAATTGATTCGAGGAGGAATCATATCGATCTCATGTATAAAGACAAGTGAGAACTTATCAGATATATTTACAAAACCTCCTGGGACTAAAACTCCTAGAATAATATATTCACCAATGATGGCAACCCAACTCCAAACTTGTGAACATCAAGGGCAAGAGTTCAATGGGTAAGAACAAGTTATTGGGTGAATTGTTTCAGCACTAACACAATCGTGAGTTTCATCCAAGGGTGGTTAGTGTTGGTTGCTACCTAGTGAGGGTTAAGCCTAAGACTTTTAATGAAATTTAGTTGTGTGCAACAAGCATCTCTAAATGTAGCAAAGATGTTGTAAGAACTTCACCTATGTGAACTTAGAGGTGGTGCCGCCTCTTATGGGAGTTGGAGTTTCTCCCCAGAAATTTCATTAAATGGATGAGCACATGGTCATATGAGTGCTAAGCGAGAATAGTGGGAAAATGAATGGTCAAGTGGAGGTGTGTGTGGTGTTACCAATTTTATCATTAAGGAGTACTTTGTTAAATCTTAAAGACACCAATGAATTCGATAAGTCTTTGTAATACTTTCACTAAGATAAAGTTCAAATCGAAAGATACTTTATTTTATGCACCAAAACTGTTAAGCTAAGAAGAGAGGATTATATGTAACTAAGTGGGGGAATGTTGAGATTGGTCAAATATAAGTTAAGATGTTTTCACGTTGAGGTGCAAAAAAATTAACAGTTTCACTTAAAGATATGTGAAAACATGACATTGTGTAGAAGGCATCTAAAAGTGACTTTTGTGGGTCTAAAGTGATACAATGAGGTATCCAAACATTCCCAAAAAGTTCGGTAGCATTTGGAGCAATTTTAGGACCATTGGAAGGATCCAAAGCCAGAGAGGGTGGCGGTGCATCACCCCCTAAGTGGCGTAGCATCACCAAAATGCAAAGGGCTTCAAACGCCCTAGCAGGTGATGTATCGCTTGCTAGTAGGCGACGTATCGACTGGGCAGTCTTTTAGGGTCGTACAGTTTACGTAAAATGCTCGAAATGATGTGTTTTAAATACTCTATTCCTATTGGTTAGACTAATGATGATACCTACACTATATATATGGGTTATCAAAGTTGAAAATCCTTAATCACACTTTCCAACTCTCTCTCTAGCTTTATAAGACCAAAGTTTTCTACAAGAAACTCATCAAGCTTTGCTTGACATGTATGAGTTTTAAGGCTTGTTCAATCCCAAATCACATTCTACTTAGTTGAAGCTTCAAGCAATTGGGAATGCTTTTAATAAAGATTTTGGAAAACAATATTATTATTGTGTATAAGCTTTAGAAGTTCCCCAAAGTTTGAAGATTCAAGTTGCCCAATACAAATGTTGTATCTCCCTAACCTTAATCTTGTGTTTTGTAATTATATTATCTTTTTCGTTATTAGTATTGATGATTAAATGTATCTAATTTTATCTCATCATCATTTAATTATTTAGTTTCTTATGTTCAAGATTAACATTCATATCATGAACATGTTTATTTGATTATCAAGAATGACATTCATACTTTGATGAAGAATCTTGATTAACATCTAGGGTTTAGAATATTGCATTATTATCATTATTCATTGTTGATTTTCAAAGAGTAAAGCCATATATTCCCAACATTTACTACTACATCAAATTTGGAAGAAAATACATTACTACGAAAGATTTATGGTCTCCCATGAACATTGCAATGAAGTATGATTCTAATGCTTTATGTTGAACCTATTTTTAAACATGTATTTATTATGTAGTTTTTAACATCAATAATACTTGTAGATTTATATTCCTATGTTGCTTGTAAGACACTTCATTCTCTCACGGGTGATACTGAAAGAAAAAAAAAATAGAAGTGTGGGACTCACTTGATGATGAAAAGAATCCTATATTACAATCATCTAAGATTGTTGATATTATAATTTTTTATTTGTTGAATACATTTTTTTTTATAGATTTTAAATTTATAAATTCTGATGTTTGAGTACAAATGCAACAACACAATCTAGATTTGTTCTTGGAGAATTTAATCAAAAGGAAACCTGATAGTTTCAACTTTGCTAGATTTGGTATAGTTTGTGGTAGAAATGTTCCTAGACTACCAAATTTGTATACGATTGTGGAGTCGTTATCATATTATTTATGATTAATAGTTGTAAGCTCGACTTGTGGTCTTTTGTGGTAAGCAGATTTCATACTAAGTTTTTTTTATATATATTTTGTTCTCATCATACTATACTCGAGTAATTTTTTTTCTTTCACTATTGTAGTTCAACTCTAAAGAAGAAAGGTGCCACATAGCTTCATGGATTGCATCCTCAAATTTCAACAAGAATAGGGCAAAATTATTGAAAGATGTTCAAGAGTTCATCTCAACTAGAGGAATATAGTACTAGGGACTGTGATCTTTACCGTAATTTTGATATTCTCAATCAAGTTGTGTAAAAGAAAGAAATTTTTATTGTTATTTATCAATTTTGAGAAATTAAAAGATAATCAATATTTGGGAGAATTTGAATAGTTTACTTTTTAATTAATTATTTATTAACAAGATTAAAAACACACTTTAAATTTTATCATTTTCACAATTATTGTTAATGTTTATTGGAAGTTTAAAATGGTAGCTGTAGACATTAATATCATATTTAATAAATAATTTTTTTGTATATGTTAATTTCGAATTTAATGATTAATATATCAACCAATTAGAATTTTGAGCATAATGTTAGGGAATTGAAATGGATTTATGGAGACATGCATTTAATGAAATTAGTTGGCATGATTTTAATTGTACACATTTTATATGAGAAATAATTAATAACTCAACAAATCATAATTAAAGCATGCCGATAGGGTATTGGAATAGATTTATGAATACATACATTTATTGAAATTAGTTGGTATTTTCTAAATTAATTGCTCACGTTTTTTAAATTAAATTTTCATATAATATATATACATATTTATACAAACTAACTCAACCAAAAAAAATTTATCTATTACAAAATTAAATATATATCAAAACTATGTTTTAAATTTAAATTAAAAATTGGAAATTAAAAATCAATGCATAGTAACTCAACTAATAACAACTTAACCATTTATAATTTAATGGTATAATTATGCATAATCAACCTAACCAATAACAAAATTATTGTCCTATTTTAGGGAATTGAAATATATTCATTTAATGTTTTGATAAGTGTAACTAATCTTAAATTTGAGCATGCTTTTAGGGATATGGAGTAGCTCATTAACTGGTGTATTTTTCATAATTATTACCTATCTTATTTATTAATTTAACAAAAACAATTTGGGTATTGGTTTAAAATGGAATTTCATTTTTATTGTTAAACAAAAAATTGGATATTTTAAATGTCATAATTTCAAAATCCAAACATAAATCTTCAAAAAGATTTCCCTAGCTAGTACAAGAACGAGCAATTTATTCTCCCCACTCAAGCGAAACGAGTTTTCTACTTGGAAGATCATTCAAGAAACAAAAATTGGAAGGTAGTAGAAGAAGTTAATCATCGAAAGATCTGGGAGCATCCAAATATCGATGATGATAACGAGGTTGATGTCGTGCATGATAGTACTTCATCAAATTTTTACTCATTGTGGAATTAGGAGAGTTGGAGGTTATGACTTTCGATCAACCTGGTCACACCTGCATGATCGGTAAAATATGATATGCAAGTATACGCAATTGATTCAAGTAATATAGATAGTAAATAAGAATCGTTCCCACGGAGACTATAACCCAAGTATGAATAATTGCTCTTTACTTTATATTTGGCAAGTAAAATTAAGATGAATAAATCTAACTATAAACACAATTTAAATAACTGTAAACAAAACAATTAATCGAAGAATAAAAATCAATAATAAAAAGACCTAGGGTATTAACTTCATCAACTTTTCTTTCTATTAATTTTACTAATCAGTTCTAAATCTCTTTCTTCCTAGTCTAATAGCAGGTTAAAAGAAATTGATTCCTATTCTTTTTCAAGATATAAGATCTCAACCTATATGCAAGTTTTCTACATCTTTGTGATAAACTTAAACACATAGAAGACATTAAGCATAGAAACCTAATTGCTACACAAGTCATACAGGTACTTCCGTCCAATATGTAACATATGTCTATATAACGATAAAATATATAATTCGCATCTTTCGAATTTTGAACCAAAATCATAAATCAAGCAAATATTGATAAGATATTTACTAGCAATAAGCAAACATTATATAGATTAGAATAAAGAAGAAGAATCAATAGAACATCATAATAACATTAAATATAAATCCGAGTGACTACATTAGCCCCTAGATAGAGGATTTAGTTCATATCAGACATAATAATAATAACATTCAGATAATTTTTCATAGAAAATAACCTAAAGAATTAAGATGAAAAAGAAATATAGAAAACAAGAAACCAGAGTCTTTTCTTAATCTAGGGTTTACAAAACTAATTAGCCTTCTTAAATTCAGAGATTAATGTCACTTAAATAGTTTTTCAATGCTCCCAAGTGAAAAGATCATTTTTTTTTCCTTCTAAAAGTGGCTTTAAATTAGAAAATCGCATCGATAGCGCTGTAGTGCTAGGTTTTGGGTGCTGTAGCGCTATTTACAAAATCAAAGTTGTTGACTGCCTTTATCTCTATCAACTGTAAGAAGAAAGATTAAAGAAGTAAGCGAATCAAAAACAAGAATTTTTACGTGGTTCAGGTTATAAAAGAACCCTAGTCCACGAGTCTCTAGTATTAAGAGGATTGGAAGCTTGTGAGGGCATGCTTCAATGGTGTATTCTCAGGCAGCATTTAGATTGCTCTGAGTACAAAGTATTTTCTCTCTAAAAAAACTGAACCCTTTTACAATGAAACTCTTGACCATATTTATAGAGGTTGGGGTCATTAATGTTAATCATAAGTAATTAATACACATTCTTCCCATTATTGGGGGATTAATACCACTCCAATGTATTAGGCTGCATTGAATAGAGACAACGGCCCAAGCGAGATTTGCGGGGCCCACTGGAGAAAAGCACCTACTTTATAGGGAACATGCCCCAAGTACTGTCAGGGTGTGTTGTAAGTACCTCCATGTCAGATGGTGCAGTGGGTGTGCGAATTGTTGAGTCATACACTCGACAACTCTGTTGACGAATTTCCCATAAAGGTTCTCAGATGATCCTCTAACTCTAAAAACACGCATTTGATGACATGTTGCGCCTTATCCTAGGTCCGAGAACCAAAACCTCAGACCTATGAGACAACTGGGAGATGAGGGTCCTCGCCTTAATTGTCTGAGCAGGAGAACCTCCATCTCTAAGGACAGACCTCAGAGAGTAATCTATTAAGGCACCCATGACCCTGTCCAAGGTAAGGTCTCACCTAGGAGGACCCCGCTCCGACTAGAGTCCTCGGGCAATAACATGTCCTAATGACATTTATGAACGTCCAAGCCAGCCACTGGGGGGTCGCCATGTGTTGGAGGTGAAAATACGGACAACAAAAGTCATATGAAAATTAGCAAACTAGCACTGTAGCGCTACCATCAAGTCTCCAAAATTAAAATCAACTAGTGTTGTAGCGCTAGTTTTGTAGCGTTGTAGCGCTACTTACAGAGACAAAAATCCTTCAAACAACCTATTAGCGCTGTAGCGCTATTATGCTAACGCTGGGGCGCTATTCACAGTGACTTAACTCGAACCCCATGCTGCCAAAACGACTTAATTTTCTCCAAAATTGCTCCATTTTCTGCCACTTTTACTTCATTCATCTCTTTTTACCTTCTTAACATCGAAAACCTAAAATATGAACAAACATTCATAAATCTGCAATAAATTAGCCCTAAACTAATGAAAATCTTCCTAAAAACTAGGCCATAAACGTGCCTAAAACTCGTTTATCAAACTCCCCCAAACTAAAAATTTACTCGTCCTCGAGTAAAGAATCTAACTAGACTCAAACTTAAACAAACCAACTTAACATAACTAACCAATTCCAAAACTCATGATTGTTATGCACATATAATTCTCAGGAAAACAACATGCTATTTAAAATATTAGTCTAGATTTTCAATCAAAATACTTAACCCCTTCACTGCAATCTATTAACGGCAAAGCTCATTTTACTCATAACTTGCAAATAGAATAATTGAACCACTTTATGCACCTAAAATTCTCACCAACTAACCACATAAAAAAATTATTCCATATGCATGAAGTACTTACTATTCTCCATTAATATAAAGAATCAATAGGACATTACAGAGGTTGTAACGGAAGGCTTAGGTACGGGTAGATAAAAAAAAACATTTTAGGCTTAATCATACCACAAGCATTCCAACTAAACAAACTTTCCCAGTAATTTCAAACCACTCATCCCTTGTTACCCCTTTTTCTGTGCAATGATTGAGAAATTTATACAAATCACTCATTCTTATTTTCTTTTATATTACACTCCCCCAAACTTAGAGTTTTCAATAAATAATTGTTTAGGAGTGAAATCCTTTCGCACTATTCTTTTTTTACTTTTCTCAAGCACAAGAAATTTTCTAAATAACACACTATACATAACTTCCCATTATACATTCACTCCGCACATAATAATTTTCATGCTCATGGTATGTGTCAAAAGAATAAATGGTAATCAAATTCACAGCTAGGCTCAAAAAATGTGTTAACAATAAAACAGTTATAAGGCTCAAAAGGGCTAACTAAGGATAAAATTTAATAGGGTTAGCTTGAAAGGCACAACCAGTCCAAAAATTGCCTATATCATTTTCCTAAATGTGCATTGTTTCAAATGTCATCTCAAATAGTGAGCAACCAAGTTCTAGAATATTTTTCAATCCACAATCCAAATTCAACATGCATAAAATTTATGAGCAATAGATCTCTAATGTCAACAGATCACAGTGAAAAAACAAATTATTCTAACCAAGCACACAATTTTTTTTTTCAGAAGCATATCAATTTTTCCTTTGGATTATACAGCATAACAGTCAATCACATCAAAATAGTAATCATCATCAACTTAGATTACACTCTAAAATATGACTCAGTACAAACTAACTAACAAATCAAACTAAACAAAAACATAAAATAACAGAACACTAAAAATAAATCTCTCCCCCAAACTTAAAACCGAACATTATCCCCAATGTTTAAAATGCATAAAAAGTGAGAGAAGAGAGTTACATGAGCAGCCACATCAGTATGGCAGTTGTGTTTTGAAACCCTCAATTTAACTATTCTGAAGGCATAGGGTGTCGTAGCGCTAAATACGTAGCGTTGTAGCGCTACAAGGGCATCTGAGACTGTTGAGGGTAAGAACTCATCAACGATTAAGGTTAGAAAACTCATATTTTTATACTACGGAAAGCTTAGAATCAGATGGAAAGAACTTGAACCAACAGAAAAAATCAGAGCAACAATGAAACAAGGATCATGTATTTCTTAAATCTCTTTCATACAATCAGTTTTCCAACCCCTTAACCTGAGGGTTTGGAGCCTATTTATAGGTGGGCTCTATTGGCCCTTGATACAAACAAGTCCCGGGAAATAGGTACGTACACGGGTACTCTAATAGTGTAGTGGCTCAGGGCGTAGTGGTGTCTACCCTGACAATGCCAGAGTCATGGCCTAGGACATAGTACTGTCGGCTCTGGCGTATGGTCGAGGGTGTTCTAGTGGTACCACTACTCTTCGTACAGGTCCGTACTGCCACTACTACTTAGATGCAGATGACAGGGTCGTGCCTCTGTTCTCTCACAACCATACACCTCGTGTCAGTACACGTGTCATGTACCTGGCCGTCCTCATCAATCCCCGTTTGATGCCTAATGTTCGTTTGGCACACCCATTAAGTGTCTCTAAGTGCTCCTCGTGCCAATGTCAAGGAGGCTTCAACCTATATGTGTCATGAGAAGCCAAGGCGTTAGGAGTCGAGGCTGGCCTATGCAGGTCACATGGAGGCGAGGCTGAAGACACGGGCAGTACAACGAGGCCACACCCTCGCATAGCGAGGCTGAAGACACGGGCGGTGCAACGAGGCCACACCCTTGCATAGCGAAGGTGTCTCGCATAGCGAGGCTGGCCCTCTTCCCCCGGGTGTAGACGAGGCTTGTGATGCGAACAGTGCAATGAGACCACAGCCTCGCATAGCGAGGCTGCCCCTCTTCCCCCTGGGTGTAGGCGTGGTGAGGCTCGGGATACGGGCGCCGCAAAAAGGCCACACCCTCGCACAGCGAGGGTGTCTCGCGTAGCGAGGCTGGTCTTCTTCTCCTGTGTACAAGCGAGGCGAGGCTCGATGCTTGAGTGGACGGGCGTACGCAGATGGTTGGCCGAGGACCCGCGCACAGCCAAGGCTATGCGACGCGCATGGGACGTCAGCCGAGGACCCTCGCATAGCGAGGGTGGCGTTCGGATTGGTAAGCGGCCGAGGGCCTTCGTGTAGCGAGGGTGGCTCTCTTAGCCTAATTCCTTCAACACCGTGTGACGTCCTTCTCTCCTTGTGCGTGCAATAAGTAGCCTTTAGGATGCCTCGTAGTGTAGAGGTTCCCTTGTGAATGGAATTCACAAGGGAAGAATTCCCACATTTACACTTCCCCCCAAGTCTATAAGTACACTTTTAAGTGTGTTTGTAGACTCTTTCGTTTTCTCTTGCTTGACATGTATGGCCAACTTTGGGGGACTTAGCCTTGGAGTGTTTCCCAATGTCGCTTGAAGAAATACAAAGTAAGACTTGAAGTTGTGTTTCTTTATAGTATCCAAAGAAACACAACAACCATCTAACTCTTGGGGGATCCATGAAAATCCGTAAGATTGCATAAGGGCCAATCATTCTCAATTGCGGATCCCAAGGTTACCCATACTCTTGATCTCCACCATTCATAGGGATATAGATCCAATGGCTAGGGGGCCTTGACTTTCCTTATAAATACCCCAAGGCTTGAAGCCATTTCTCCACACCAAGACTTGCCTAGCCTAGTGGTATTCCCTCCAAACACTTTCAAGAGTTCAAGGGTTCTATCCACCTCCAAAGCATTCTTGAGGTAACCTTTCCTCTATTTTCGTTATTCATCTTCCTTTCTTCTTTTTTTTTTTACTCCATTTTTTTGGGCTAGCTTTGCGGTGACGCTAGGCATTCTCTTGCTCCTACGGTCTTGCCCCTGCTTATATTTCAACCGACCCCACACCTACACAAGTCTATCCTTGCACACCTTCAGCTTCATATACCCACAGGTATGTCTCCTTCCTCTCTTCTTCTTTTTGTTTTACATTGATTACACAGGGGTAGAATTAATGGTCGCACGATACTCATTCTTCAGAGTTTATCATTCTTTTCATATAGCATTTCCAGTACACATACATAGGCCCTTTTCTTATACCCCTCACACTCATGTTGTCGATATAGGGTTACCCTTATGCATACACGCCCTCGAGTCTTAGCTGGTCCATGACGTCTAGGCGATGTCCCAAAGGTCCGTCCAATGTTGAATTTATTGAGTTGTCATCCTCCGACTCAGGGGCCGACGTACGTAGGCCCTCTAACTGCGGGGGTGTGCGGGTGCTCTACCTCCAGAGACTGTCCTACCTCAAACATAAAGCGTGCAGCCTGGAGAGGTAGCTAGAAACCCACACTAGGGACGCGGGTTTTGGTCTCTCCCCCAGCAAGCGACATACATTTCCCAGCTACAATCAATCCTCCAGGATTGCCTTTCTAAAATTGCTTGCCTAGAAGAAAACTTGCCCCCTGAGCCTTTTTCCTTTCATCGTGACGAGTCTCCCAGTCATAGGGATTCCTCCTTCGAAGGCGGTAGACGTGAATTGGTGAACCGGAGTTCCTTTCCATGATTCCACCCGCGCTTCCTCTCCTATCCCAGGTCTTGCGCCCTAGGGTCAAGCAAAGCGCTGGTAGACATAGGACACGTGGGGGATCTTCCAGGACCCTTAGAAAGTCTATTTCTCATAAGCTGCCTATCTTTGTCCAGGTACCCGAGATGTCGAAGAGAGCCTTGGACACTTCCGAAGAAACCGGCAGGTCCACACTTACCCTGAAGAAACTGGGCAACATGCTAAAAGCTCATTAGTTAGCATTGAATCTCAAGTTCGTTATACCAGAGCGCAAGGAACATGCGGCCGCACCACCAGAAGGGTTCGTGGCCTTCAGCGATTCCATAATCTGATCTGGTGGAGCTTTGCCACTTCACCCTTTCTTCATCAAAGTGTTGGATTACTTTGAATTGACGCCACTGCAATTGTCCCCCAACTCCTGGGTGCTGCTTAGCTGCCTATATGTGTTGTGCCGTCAGGTGTACTCTAGGGGACCTTCGATAAGTGAGGTTCATTACTTCTTCACCCCGAGGGAGAATACATCGACCCCCGGGTTCTACCAACTCCAAAAAGTTGCGGCCCTTAAAGGGAGTTCCCTCGTGGAGGGCTCCATTTCCAATAGGGGGTCGTGGAATTCAGACTACTTCTTTACTTATAGCGGGCAGACTTGACACACTAGCTTCAACACCCCACGTAAGGCTATTCTCACTTTGATCCCATATATTAGAGTTTCTCTTTTTACTCGAATTCCCTCTTTTTTTTTTATAGCTTTTCTAACTGTAGTTATTTCTTTTTGTTTGATGGCAGGTCTCTTAGGGGTTGTTGGTTCCAACTTGAAACGGTCGGCTCATGACCGAGTAATACAAATTCTGGCCTTGCCGAAGGGATGCAAACAAGCCAGCGCCCTTTTTACAGAGAGCAACCTCCGCTTGTACGGGTTGTTGACCCCGGACTAGACAGTCACCCTATGCTCTGTTTCCTCTTAATCTGAGGATCCACGCCGCACGTCACCTGACCCTACGTCACCCGACTCTGCGGGTCCACGCCCTACATCGCCCGAATCTGTGGATCCACCCCCTGTGGCACCCGAACTTGTGAGTCCGTGGGTATATGGTCACGATGAAAGAAATTATGACGAAGTAGCCGATAGGGACTATGTCTACCCCTCAGGCGACCATATGGATGTTGAGGAGACATTGGTGTCTGAGAACTACTCCTGCTTGTACTCTGCTGCTAGCCGATGACGGTCATACTGGCGGTGCTACCTCTCTGATGTCGCCATCGACGCCTGGTGGCAAGTTTTCCTTTGATGCCTCTGTCCCTCGCCCCTCTGTGCCTAGAAGCAATTTTTTCATTCCTCCTTTTGTTGGGGCTCCTTTACCCCCGAGGAGGTATTCCAGGCAGGCATCTACAGGCGCCTCTTTACCCAAGGAAACGACTCCGCACTCTTCTGCTCCCCGCGCAACTGCAGATGGGTCAGGACCTTCTCGGTCCCCATCCCTGACAAAGCGTGCCTCGGCAAGCACTCGCGCCTCCCCCGACCAAGCTCATGTTTCTTCTTCTGAAGATCATCCTCTGGCGAGCCAGTATGGGAAAGCCATGAGCCATCATCTGGGAAACTTTCCCAAAGGTGAGTGGGGGATGCTGCACAATGTCCCCGAGGCTGAGCTAGAGGACGCTTATATGCGAGCTTCCCTGCAGGTAGTTGTCGTGATACTCGGTTTATTCATTTATGATGGTCATATATATAATTTTTTTATTATTATTTTTTGTATATCATTTGACCCTCGGGGCTTTGTTTCATATCCTCGCCCTTACTCAGGCTTCCATCTTGAGTCATTGGCTAATCGCCTCCCACTCTTCATCAGCCCAACGGTTGCAACATGAGCTTTAGGAGGCAATGGGGATCCTATCGGTGGCCGAGACTGTAAAGGATGCCTTGTCAAGTCAACTGACCGAGGCGGTGTGCCAGAGGGACGCCTCCTTAGTTCGGGCTGCATCAACCTCTCATACCAACATTCAGCTGGAGGCTACCATCCAAACTCTAAATGGGAGGATCACTGCGCTCAAGGCTGAGCTTGTGAACAGTGAGAATCGCATAGTCGAGAACACGTTGCATGCTGTCTGGAGGACTAACCCCACCATCAACCTATCTCCTTTTGGGGACTATGACGTCGAGAAGATTTCTGAGTGGAAGGGTCAAAATGGAAATTTGTAGGTTCCTTTGTATTCGGTCTATGTATGTTATCGTTATGTAATCCCTCACATTATTTCTCTTTTTTCTCTTTGTGTTCATCAAACTTAAGGGGCTTTGGTAAGTCCCTCTTATTACTATTGTTTGTGGATTACATATTTTTTCCTTGATCTGATGGCGATAGCCTTACTGGTGCACCTTGATTATACTTGTAAGGACACGTTAACCCATTGCGCTGTTGGGGTCCTTTTATATTCTTTGCGCGCGCTTGTTACTTTTTGCGAGAAGCGTTCTTCTCGTCGTTATACATAGTACTATTTTTTTAAGGGTCCCTTGTAGGACCATTTTTGTTAGCCAGCTTAATGGCTGATCTAGACTTATTGGGTGATTCCCTCCTTACGGCCTCACCTCTTGGGGTGTCGACCTTTAGTTAGAGGTCATTCTTTTAAACTGTTCCCTTGATATTCATAAGGGTAGCTAATCCTTTTGAATATAAGAGATTTTTTTTATACTCGTGTTGTCCTACCCCCCAAGTGTCTGGTGAGATTTATCTTGGCGGGGACTTTAGTTGATGCTTGCATAAAGAAGTAAGTAACATACGAAGTGGTGAACAGCTTCATTCATAGTAGTCAGATTACAACGATATATATAGATAAAAGGCTTACATCTACTTGGGAGGTTATCTAGGTAACCTATTTGATTCTCATCTACTAAGATAGCATAACCTGCAACAAACTAAACACAGCTACTGCTTGCAATGGGAGTGGAAGTCTTACTGGTAGTACTTCCTAAGGTGTTCCGCATTCCACGCTCGAGGTATGACGGTGTTGTCCATGCGCACCAGCTTATAGGTGTTTGGCGGTATGTACTGAGCGACTTAGTACGACCCTTCCCAGTTCGCCCCCAAGTACCCCCGCCCCCGGGTCTCGCGTGTTGGGGAGTACTTTTCTTAATACTAGGTCGCCTATTCTGAACGTTCTCTCTCGCACCCTCGAGTTGTAATACCAGGCTGCCCGCTGCTGGTATACTGCCACCCTCATTTGCACCTTTTCCCTTCTCTCTTCCAGCATGTCCAAGCTTTCGGCCATTGCCGCATGGTTAACCTAGTCCTCGTATGCCTGTATCCTGTGCGAGTTAACCTTCATCTCAATCGGGAGGACAGCCTCACATCCATATGCTAAGGAGAAAGGGGTCTCTCCAGTGGTAGTGCGTGGAGTGGTTCTGTAGGCCCAAAGCACGTTCGACAACTCCTCGACCCAGCACCCTTCATCTTCTCTAGCTTTGTTTTTAAGTTTCTCTTTAGGACTTTGTTAATGGCCTCCACCTGCCCATTGGCCTGTGGATGCACAACAGCCGAGAAGCTCCTCCTTATGCATCTTTCCCTACAGTATTCCTCGAACAATCCCCCTTCAAACTGAGTGCCGTTGTTAGAACTAATCTTGTAGGGAACCCCAAATCTGCAGACAATGAATTTATTGACAAAGGTAGTGATATGCTTGGTCGTTATCTTCACTAGAGGTTCTCCTTCGACCCACTTGGTGAAGTAATCTACGGCTACCACCGCATACTTTGCATCACCTCTCCTTGGGGGGAGGGCGCCAATCAGGTCTATCCCCCAGATAGCGAAGGGCCAAGGGCTGGTCATGTTGGTCAATTCATTCGGGGGATTTCGAGGGTAGTTCGCATGCCTTTGGCATTTGTCACATTTCCTAGCGAAATCATTTGCATCTCTCTCCATGGAAGGCTAGTAGTACCCTTGCCTCATGGCTTTCCGAGTCGTGGATGGTCCACTTGCATGGTTGCCACATTCACCCGCATGTACTTCATATAGCACCTTCATAGATTCTTCCTCATCAACACATCATAAGAGTGGCACAGAAAACCCCATCTTGTATAAGACCCCATCTACCAAGGTGTATCAGGCTGCCTTGTAAACTAGTCTCCGAGCCTCCCTCTTGTCTGTTGGCACCACTCCATTCTTCAGATAGTCTATAATCGGGCTGGCCCACGACTCCTTCGGGACACTGACCATGTGAACGTCTGGATTGGCAATGCTTGGCCTTGGTAAGTATTCTACAGGCACTGAGTCGAGGGTATCTCCATCTCTAGTGGAAGCCAGCTTCACGAGGGCATCAGCATGGGTATTCCTCTCTCTCGGGATTTGCTCTATGCTTTATTCCACCAATTGCTCCAAATAGCTTCTTACCCTTTCCAAGTATGCAGCCATCTTGGGTCCCCTCGCTTGGTACTCCCTTTTCACCTAGAATACCACCAACTGTGAATCACAAAAGATGTGTAGATGCGTTACCTTCAGCCCATGGGCCAATTGCAGTCCTGCCAGAAGCGCTTCTTATTCTGCCTCATTGTTCAAGGCTTCGACTCCAAACCGTATTGCGCAGTACATCCTGTGTCCTTCGGGTCCAGTCATCACAATGCCTGCTCTAGATCCTCCTTCGTTGGATGCCCCATCCACGTGCAGGCTCCATTCCTCAGAACTCCTTGGCTCCTCTTTCGCAACTAACTTCCCCTCTTCTTCACTTCTTCCTTCATTCGGCTGACTAGTGAACTCCACTATGAAGTCTACGAGCACTTGTCCATTGATGGAAGCTCTCGGGGTATAAAAAATATCGAATTGACTCAACTCGATCGACCATTTCATTAGTCTTCCCGAGGTATCAGGTTTATGCAGGACCTGTCTCAGGGGACTATTAGTGAGAGCTTCGATTGCATGGGCATGGAAGTAGGGTCTCAACTTCCTCGAAGCCACCACTAATGCATATGCCAACTTTTCAATCTCAGGGTATCGATTCTCCGCATCCACCAGCCACTTGCTGATATAGTACATGGGTCGTTGATGCTTCTTCTCTCCTTTAACCAAAGTCGCACTTACGGCATGTTCGAACACTGCCAGGTACAAGCATAGCTTCTCACCCTTTTCATGTTTTGCCAACAGGGGTGGCTTCCCCAAGTGCTCCTTCAGCTTGATAAATGCTTATTCACACTCTTCATCCCAAGCAAACTTTTTGCTCCCTTTTAGGATGTTGAAGAAGGGGAGGCACTTGTCAGTTGACCTCGAAATGAATCTATTAAGGGCCGCCACCCTTCCCATTAAGCATTGCACCTCCTTCTTATTCTTGGGTGGGCTCATATCTATCAGGGCCTTTATCTTATCAGGATTAGCCTCGATGCCATTGGAGTTGACCATGAAACTTAAGAACTTCCCCGAGGACACACCGAAAGTGCACTTGATTGGATTCAGCTTCATTCGATATTTCCTGAGTGTGTCAAACATCTCCTCTAGGTCCTTGTTGAGCTCTGCGGCATTCTGGGTCTTCACCAGCATATCGTCAACATATTCCTCCATGTTCCTCCCTATCTGGTTAGCAAAACATCTTGTTGACCAACCTTTGGTAGGTAGCACCCGCGTTCTTTAACTCGAAGGGCATCACCTTGTAACAGTAGAGTCCTCTATCTGTTATAAATGACGTATGCTCTTCGTCACCTGGGTTCATAGGAATCTAGTTGTACCCGGAGTAGGCATCCATGAAGCTAAGTAATTCATGCCCAGCCGTCGCATCCACCAGCAAATCTATTCTCGGGAGTGGGAAACTATCCTTAGGACAAGTCTTATTCAGGTTTGAGAAGTCAACACAGGTCCTCCATTTTCCATTCAGTTTTGGGACTAGCACCGGATTTGATACCCATACAGGGTAAAATGACTCCCGGATGAACCCATTGGCCTTCAGCTTGTCTACCTCCTCCTTCAAGGCTGCGTACCTCTCTGGGTCCAGCGCTCGTCTTTTCTGCCTAACAGGCCTTGCCTCAGGGGAGATATTCAAATGGTGGCACATGACACTAGGATCTATTCCCACCATATCTTCGTGACTCCATGCGAATACATCTAGGTTATCCTTCAAAAACCTTATCAGCCTCTCCTTCACGTCATTTTGAAGACTCTTTCCTACCTTCAATTTTCTCAACGATTCCTCCATTACTTCAACCTCCTCTATTTCCTCCACAGGTTCTGCCCCTGATTCCTCCATGGTTCTGGGGTCTATCTCCTGCAGGCTTCCTACGGGTGTGCGTGGTGCCTCGTGTATCACCATGGCCATCAGTTCTCATGGTTTCACGGATGCGCGGAGGGAGGTGTTGTAGCACTCCTTCGCTTCTCTCTGTTCTCCTTTCGTACTAGCTACTCCTCCGGGAGTTGGGAACTTGACGACCAAGTGATATATGGAAGTTATCACTTTCAATTCTCTCAGGGACGGTCTCCCTACTACCGCATTGAAAGCTGACACACAATCTACAACGACGAAGTTTGCCATGACTGTAGTCTGTCGGGGTTTCCACCCATGGTAAGTGCCAATTCGATCATCCCTAGGGGTTGTATCGAGTCCCCCATGAATCCATATAGGGAAGATTGGTAGGGCTTCAAGTGGCAGATACCCAGCCCCATCTTTTCCAAGGCGGGGCAATACAGGATATCCACTGAGCTGCCATTGTCCACCAGAACCCGATTCACCCGCATATTGGTCAACTGAACCGTCAACACCATAGGGTCGTTATGGGGGAAGTGCACCCCTCGTGCATCCTCCTCTGTGAAAGTGATCAAGTCGTTTTCTCCCTTAAAGCTTTTTGGGGGTCGTTGTTCCAAACTCATGACACAGGGTGGTGGACTTCGCCTGGCTTCTCTAGCGTACCTATCTCATCTTTTCCGGGAGCCTCACCCGAACCCTGGACCTCCAAAAATAGTTCTCACTTCTCCCTGAATCTCTGGGGCTCCTCTTTGCGTCTGAGATATCACTGGTTCATCCTCTAACTTCAGCCTTTCTCTCCTGACATATCAGCCCAGGTGTCCCCTGCAGCTAAGCTCCTCAATTTCTTCTTTCAAATGAATACACTCTACTGTGGTGTGACCAATATCCTTGTGGTATTGACAGTATCTACTAGGATCCCTCTTGGACTGGTCTTTTCTCATTGGTGGGGGCTTCTTGAAGGGAACTCGCTTTTCGTTGGTGATGTAAATACGCTCCCTGGTATCCGTCAGGTTCGTATAGAAAGTATAAGTCGTTTGCCTATGGTCGCTTCCCTGCTTAGGCTTTCTACGTTTATCATCCCTCGACCCTTCGTACACCCTCTTCTTCCTTGCTCCATTCGACCCTTCATTAGCTAGGGGCATTGCAGTGAACTCACACTTTCCCGCCTTTAAGTTCGCATGGCCATCTTCTACACGAATATAATTCTGCGCTCTCTCGTAGAAGTCATCTAGGTCAGTGACTTCCCTTTTGAGCATATTATCCCACAATTTGCTTCCTGGACGCACCCCTGCGATGATGGCCAGTTTTAACTCCCTCCGGGTCAAGCTCCCCACTTTGGCTGCTTCCATGTTAAACCTATGGATGTAGCTTTTTAGACTCTCATTTTCTCCCTGTTTTACATTGGCGAGGCTGGTGCCCGACATTGTATAATCATGCACGGCATGATGTTGTTGGAGAAATTCATCTGAAAACTGTTGCCAAGACCTGATGGATCCCGGCCTAAGTCTTTTAAACCATTTGTACGTGGGTCCTTTCAACGTGACTGCGAAACAGTGGCATCTAGCCCCGCTACTAATCCCCCTTAACTTCATCAAGTCATTGAATGCGTCTAGATGGTATTTGGGGTCTGTGCTTCCTTCATACGGGGTCATATGAGGCTCCTTGAAGTTGGCTGCGAGTCGAATGGCTTGGATTTCTTTGGTGAAGGGTGATTCATGGTCGAACTCATCCTCAAGGCTTTGTCCTCTAGATGCGGTGACAATCTTACTCCGCAGGCTCCTTATCTCCGTATCGAGGTCTTGCCTCCTCTTCTTCAAGGAGTCTCTCAACCTGGACGGGTTGACATCTTCTTTTCCTTTGTCGTCCCGGGGGACAGTAGGAGGGGTAGTCCTCTTATCCGCCCTCTTCTTGTTGAGCTCTTCTCGTATATCTGAGGGTGTCCTCTGTGAGGTGACCTCGACGTCGTTGCGAGAGCCAACATTGTTCCTTTGCCCTGGCCCCTAGGGTGGCCTCGATGGTCCGGGACGCACATGCGGCTTCACCCTGGGGGTATTACTGGTGGAGTGTCGAGTCTTCCCATCGTCTACTGGGACGGTGGTCTCTGCCCCCTCCTGACCTTTCTCTTTCCTCTTGGGCAGGGTCACGCTTGACTTACCTTGCAACAGGCCATTCAACACCTCTTGCATGTTCTCCAGGGTGGTCTCCAACCTTTGGTTCTTACGGTGCAGCTCACATATCTCCTCTTCATAGAAACGAGATTTAGAACTCGAGCTCACGGAATGGATCCTGGGATGCTTATCATGTCTACGCGTCGAGGGGCCCGGGTCCTGCCGGCCGGAGTTCGGCACCTGTGGTGGTTTAGGGAGTGGGAACTCGTCGGCTTTCCCTGGGGGTGCGGTGGTTTCCCTTGGATGATTCTCGCCAGGCGGGACAGCCGGTGATGAGACCTCCCTATCACCCTCGTGAACCTCACTGTCCCTTGGGGGCTCCACATCTCTGGGTGGAGGAGGATCCTTCATGGAGGCCTTCAGCTGGACTCCGTTAAGGTGGACTTCCACCTCTCGTGTCTCCCTGAGTCACTTTGAACGTCTTGGCATTTCTTCTTGCTAGGAGTGATGATAGAATAGTAGCTTGGTACTTAGCTTCCCATAGACGGCCCCAAACTGTTGACGGTAAGAACACGTCAATGATTTAAGGTTAGAAAACTCAGATTTTTATACTACGGAAAGCTTAGAATCAGATGGAAAGAACTTGAACCAACAGAAAAAACTAGAGCAACAATGAAACAAGGATCATGTATTTATTAAGTCTCTTTCATACAATCAATTTTCCAACCCCTTAACCTGAGGGGTTGGAGCCTATTTATAGGTCGTCTCTATTGGCCCCTGATACAAACAAGTCCCAGGAGACAGGGACGTACGCAGGACTCTGATAGTGTAGTGGCTCAGGACGTAGTGGTGTCTACCATGACAATGCCAGAGTCGTGGCCTAGGACATAGTATTGTCGGCTCTGGCATATGGTCGGGGGTGTTCTAGTGGTACCACTACTCTTCGTACAGGTCCATACTGCCACTACTCCTCATATGCAGATGACAGGGCCGTGCCTCTGTTCTCTTCACAACCGTACGCCTCGTGTCAATACATGTGTCCTGTACCTGGACGTCCTCATCAATCCCCGTTTGATGCCTAATGTTTGTTTGGCGCACCCATTTAGTGTCTTTAAGTGCTCCTCGTGCCAATGTCAAGGAGGCTTCAACCTATATGTGTCATGAGAAGCCAAGGCGTTAGGAGTCGAGACTGGCCTATGCAGGTCACATGGAGGCGAGGCTGAAGACACGGGCAGTACAACGAGGCCAAACCCTCGCATAGCAAGGGTGTCTCTCATAGCGAGGCTGAAGATACGGGCGGTGCAACGAGGCCACACCCTCGCATAGCGAGGCTGCCCAACTTCCCCCCAGGTGTAGGCGTGGCAAGGCTTGGGATACGGGCGCCGCAACAAGGCCACACCCTCGCACAGCGAGGGTGTCTCAAGTAGTGAGGATGGTCTTCTTCTCCCGTGTGCAGGCGAGGCGAGGCTCGATGCTTGAGTGGACGGGGCGTACGCAGATGGCTGGCCGAGGACCCGCGCACAGCCAAGGCTATGCGGCGCGCATGGGGCGCTAGCCGAGGACCCTCAAATAGCGAGGGTGGCGTTCGGATTGGTAAGTGGCCGAGGGCCCTCGTGTAGCGAGGGTGGCTCTCTCAGCCCAATTCCTTCAACACCGTGTGACGTCCTTGTCTCCTTGTGTGTGCAATAAGTAGCCTTTAGGATGCCTCGTAGTGTAGAGGTTCCTTTGTGATTGGAATTCACAAGGGAAGAATTCCCACATTTACAGAGACCCTGAAGTTTCTGGAACTAGAATCTTAATGACATATTGATAGCACTGTAGCGCTTAGCATGTGGTGCTATAACCTCCTACACTTTAATTTTTTTCACGTTTTTCACAGTTTACGAGTTACAACACAATTTTTCTAGATTAAAACTAAAAACAACTAAAACAAAATTTCTAAAAACATTGATCCAATAAAAAACAAATAACATAAAATTAAAAATAAACATAGGAATGCCTCCTACAAGCGTTGTCTTTAACGTCATTTAGTGGGACACTGAACACCAAATTCAAAGGGGTCCGAAGATGATCACAGACTTGCATTTTTCCACCGGGCCTTCCAAATAGTGCTTCAATTCCTGACCAATCACCTTGAAGTGTTCCGTCTTGTCGTTATGAATTTGCAATGCTCCATAAGGCAGTGAGACTACAACTGTGTAGGGACCTGACTGTAACGTCCCAAATTCTCTAATATGGCTTAGAGCATGGATTAGGGGGCCATGATGGCGATAATTGGTTTAATGTGTTATTCTCAGTCAAAGTCAGAGCATGAGCAACATATGAGGATGGTTCTACAGAGATTGAGGGAACACAGATTGTTTGCTAAGTTCAAGAAATGTGAGATCTGGTTACCTCAGGTAACTTTCCTTGGTCATATTGTCAATAAGGAGGGGATCAGGTGGACCCAGCCGAGATTGAGGCGGTTAGAGATTGACCAAGGCTAAGGAATGCCTCTAAGATTAAGAGCATTAATGAATTGGCAGGTTATTACAGGTATTTCGTTGAAGGGTTCTCAAAGATTGCAACTTCATTGACTGAACTTCACGTAAGAATAAGAAATTTGTGTGGTCAGACAAGTGTGAGAACAACTTCCAGGAATTGAAGCAGAAGTTGATTACAACTCCAGTTCTGACTCTCCCGATAGATCAGGAGAAGTTTGTGATATACTATGATGCCTCACATCAGGGTTTGGGTTGTGTTCTTATGCAGTCAAGGAAGGTGATTGCTTATGCCTCACGCCAGTTGAAAGAGTATGAACGGAGATATCCCACTCATGATTTACAAAGCGAGATTGATATCCAGTGAGTTAGTAGAGGATATGACCAGAGCTGGTATAGAGTTGTTGCTAGGAAAATTGGCCAAAACTACACTGTAATCTACACTGTTGCAAAGAATAAAGGAAGGTCAGGTGGGTGATCCACAACCGACAAAGATCACAGAGGATGTTCTATCTGGAGTGTCTCGGGACTATATAGTGTGAGATAAGGGCTTTTTGAGACACAAGGGTCGATTTGTGTTCTGATGGACACTGTTATTAAACATGAGATTCTGGATGAATCTCATACTACTCCTTTCTCTTTGCATCCAGGCACCATGAAGATGTATCAAGATGTGAGATTGCTATATTGGTGGTCTGGGATGAAGAGGGATGTTGAAGAATATGTGTCTAAGTGCTTGACATGTCAACAGGTCAAGGTTAGCATCAGAGACCAGCATGGCTATTACAACCTCTGAACATCCCAAAGTGGAAATGGGAGGACATCACGATGGAGTTCGTGGTTGGATAACCCAGAACTGTGGGTCAACATGATTCAGTGTGGGTTATCATGGACTGAAATACCAAGTCAGCTCACTTTTTACCAGGACAACTTATACAGCTTACCAGTATGCAAATATCTATGTGAGAGAGAATGTGCACCTTCATGAGGCTCCGAGGTCGATCGTGTCAGATCGGGACCCCACATTTACTACCAAGTATTGGGGAAGTTTGTAGAGGGCCATGGGTACACAGTTGAAGTTCAGTACTGCTTATCTTCCTTAGACAGATGGACAATGTGAGAGGACGATCCAAATATTAAAGAACATGCTGCGAGCATGTGTGCTGGACTTTGGTGGGTCCTGGAGTAAGTATTTGCCTTTGATAGAGTTTTCCTACAATAACAACTATCAGTCGACCATTGGGGTGGCTCCTTATGAGATGTTGTATGGTAGGAAATGCAGGTCTCCCATCCATTGGGATGAGACAGGAGAAAGGAGATACTTGGGTCCTGAGGAAATTCAAAGGACCAATGAGGCCATTGAGAAGCTAAGAGCTTGGATTCTCACTTCTCAATGCAGAGAGAAAAGTTATGCTGATCCCAAACGTAGGAACTTGGAGTTCCAAGTTGGAGACTATGTCTAACTTAGAGTCTCACCATGGAAACGGGTGAGGAGATTTGGGATGAAGGGCAAGTTGAGCCCTAGATTTGTAGGACCATTTGAGATCCTGGAGAGGATTGGTCGAGTGGCCTATAGGTTGACCTTACCACCGGCATTGTCAGCCGTACACAGTGTATTTTATATTTTGGCTCTTCGAAAATATGTGTCAAATGTGATTCATGTGTTGAGTTATGAGGATCTGGAGCTTGAGGCAGATCTCTCCTTTGAGGACCATCCAGTCCAGATACTAGACAGAAAGGACAAGGTTCTGAGAAATAAAACTATACCTTTCGTTAAGTTATTATGGAGGAACAGTAAGGTCGAGGAAGCGACTTGGGAGCTGGTGTTAGATATGAAGAGTTAGTATCCCAAACTGTTCAGGTAAAATTTTGAGGACAAAATTCCTGTAAGGAGGGGATAGTTGTAACGTCCCAAATTCCCTAATATGGCTTAGTGCATGGATTAGGGGGCAAGGAGGGCAATAATTGGTTTAATATGTTATTAATTGATTATGTGCATAATTATGTGAGTCGTATTATTATATGGCTGTATTTGCATGCATGCGGAGCCGTTTCTTATAAGATGGACATTTTCGTAATTTTGGCCTGTTGAGGGAATATTTGTATATTTATGTGCATGTATGTGGTATATGGGTGAGACCACATTATTAGGTGGATATATTTGAGTTACTCGTCACGAGGCGATCCTAGGAAGCAAGTTAGCAGTTTTGTCATGACAGGGTCAAATATCGGGCTCGGGATGAGCCTAGGTATTTTGGGTATTTAGTACATTACCGGGATATTTGTTAATGAGAATGAATATTTGAGGATATTGTAAGTAACGGGACAGTTGGCTAGTGACAAGTTTTCCCTTGGGGCATCAAAGGACCTAGGTTTGACTAAGGGGTAAAATGGTCATGTTCAAGCCTAAGGGAGGTTAAGTGCAGAACATAGTGGAATGAACACTCATAAACTTGCAGGTATCTCTTCTCTCCTGATCACTCTCTCCCCCTCTCTTTCTCGGTTTGATTTTGGGGCAAGGCTAGAAAATTCAAAGCTTGGAGTTCTAGAGCTTGAGGTTTATGATTGAATTACAGTAGCTAGAGGGATTCAAATCACAATTGAGGTAAAGAACTTTAAATTCTATTTTTAGTTAGTTTTTCTCTATGATTCTAGCTGTTTTAAGCTTGAAACTTTATGGTTGTCATTGAGCTTTTGGTGGTGTTTTGAATATGTTTAAGTTTGGGTTTTGTTGCTGAGATTGGGGTGGGATGTTTGGAAGGATATGATTTAGTTTTAACTGAAGAAAGAACAGGGAGGCTGGGTTTGCAGGGGCACACCGCGGCTATGTTCATGGGGGTCGCAGCCCGTGCGAACCCCAGAGGCTTGGTGAGGCTCTATCTTGGAGGTGCGCCGCGGCCCTCATGGGCATGCCGCAGCCCGTTCCCTGGACCCAGAAAAGGGGCTTTCTGTCTAGGAGGAGCACCGCAACCCTTAGGGGCAAGTCGCAGCCCGCCTGGCCATTTTTGACAATCTTGGGTTTTAATGGTGGGATTTCAAACCTTAAGGCTCGGGATCGAACCTACTACTCGGTTTGGTAGAATTCAAGGTCCCGGAGGCTAGGAATTGGTTTGGAAGCCTTTATTTACTCATTATTGATGGGATTTTATATTTGGTTATGACGTGGTTATCGCTAGGGGTTAAAGTCTGGATCGTGCTCGAGGGTCGTTCTTAATTTATCTTAAGATCGAACTTGAGGTAAGAAAACTACACCCATTATGTGACATACATGATTATTAATGAAGCATGTTGAGTGCTCTATATATGGATATTTGTTGCATAATGAATGCTTGTTTGAATTACTTACTTGAGAAGGGCATTGACTTATCAGTCAAGGACGACAATAGCGATGAGCGCTGGTTGTAAAACATTGACTTATTAGTCAAGGATGGCAATAGCGCTGAGTGCTAGTCGTAAAGCATTGAGTTATTAGTCAAGAGCGGAAGTAGCGTGTCGAGCGCTGGTCGATATGATTAGATCTAATCAGCAGAGCGTTACACACTCGTCTGACCCCATGTTCATTTAAAACTAAAGCGTTTGACTAGTTCTATGGCTAGTTACTCAGAGCTAGGGAAAAAGGCCCAGGGTGACTTTATGGTCACATGGCTAGGGAAAAGGACCCCAGGTTGACTCCATGGTCATCTATTCAGGGCAAAGGGCCCCTGGTTGATTCTATGGTCATCTGATTAGGGTTGTTGTTCATTTACTTGTACTTGTATGCATGCAGTAATAAGTTTTCTTGTTGTGCCTTGGCTCATTTCTTGTTGTGCCTTGGCTCACGGGTGCTATGTGGTGTAGGTAAAGGAAAATAAAAGCTTACCCATCCATGAGTGGAGAGCTTAGGTGGCGACATGTACATATGCGACCACTTGACCACCACGAGCAAGCTTTCTCAAAGGGACTAGGGTTAAACCCTTCTTTTGCAGCTTAGGTCGGTGGATTGTAACTTTTGAGTTGTAATGACCATTTTTGACTGTAAACAACTTTTTAAACATTATTAAGGGATCCTATGTACAGTTAAATGATTTTAATAAAATATTCATTCCTTTTGATCGAGATTTTAACCTTGGCCCATTAACTACATTTAGATGTATGTTTATGGCTGAAAGACTCGTTTAGCGTGTTAAGCACAATTTAATGTAGACAGTGTGATGGTCTTGGCAAACCAAGGCGTTACAACTTGGTATTAGAGCATGCCAAGGTTAAGGGTTCCTGTAGACATGCTAGGCATGTACACTCGCCACTATTGACAAGCTCGACTCAGTGTTCGGTAACTATTTATGTGGTTATGTGTTTTACTGCTTATATAGGATATAATTGCTTTATTTGCATGCCTTATTAGATGGCATGAGATATACTGATAGGGCATAGCCCATGACAACTGCATGATTTAAATAGAACATGCCTATTAGCACTGATATTGCCTAAGAATGCCAAAGAACCGCTTATTAGCACTGTTGTATGGACATGTAGGTTAGGACACGCTCATCAGCTCTGCCATAGATACATGTAAGCCAGACAATGCTTATTAGCATTGTTAATTGCTAACTGTTAGTTGTTAATTATTATGAAATCAGAACGTGCTTATTAGCCCCATACTTGAATATGAATATGAATCGACATGCTTATTAGCGTGAATATTAAATGTGAATGGTTATATGTTTGATCTTGGAGCATGAGGCAACAAGAGGTTTAGTTATCACTACCTAAATGGCCCCATTGATTATTGCAGCAAGGTATAAGGTTGAAAGTATGCTTCCAAGGCAGATTGAATCATCAGCTGGCCAGGAAGACCAGGGCTAGACCCCACAACCAGCTCCTGAGAACTGGAAACAATTGCTTTCTAATTTGCAAGCCAGAGTATTGAGGCAGGAAGAAAGAATCTACTTCCTTAGACAGCAGCAGGTTCCTACAGGGAACATCTTGCCAGAGGCACCACCTATGACAACAGCAGGTTCCTGCAGGGAACCTCTTTATGAAAGGTTCAGGAAACAGCACCCTCTAGTAATTAAGGGTAGTGGAGATCCGGCTAAGGTCGAGAAACAGATGAGTATGGTTACCACCATCCTAAGACTTTATGAGTGTGTCTGGTAATGATAAGGTGGCTTGTGCCACATATATGTTTTATAAGGATGCTTAAATTTGGTGGGAAGTGATATCCCAGACAAAAAATGATAATCCTTGAGTTGTGAAGAGTTTTAGACTCTGTTTAATGAAAAGTACTACAATGATGCCATCAGGGCTGCAAAACCTGAAGAATTCAATAAATTGCTTCAGGGGAGTATGTCAGTAACTGAATATTCTTTGAAGTTTGGTAGACTGGCAAAGTTTGCTGGGTAACTGGTATCCACTGACGGGACCAGAAGGGGGAGGTTTCTCCAAGGGCTACAGCCTAGGATAGCCCGGGATGTTCACATTACCATTGTGTTGGGGGTGACTACTTATGCACAAGTGGTTGAGAAGGCACTCACAACTGAGAGGTCAGAGAATAAGATCTGGCGCGATACCATGGCCAGGAGAGACATTAGGAGAGTGGGACCTCTATTTATGAGTTTAGTTAAGGGCGGAGGCCCCAGTGATCAGAAAAGGAAGGCTCCTGATGCCTTTCCAACTCCAAGCCCTGACAGTAGACCATGTGGTATTACAATGGGCCGCTAGAGCAGCAATGGGGACTGGAGGATTTTTCCTAAGTGCGCTAGATGCAAGAGGAACCATATGGGGGAGTGTCAGGCAGAAGTTTACTTCTTATGCAGAATAGTGAGACACTTGAAGAAAGATTACCCAAGGGCAAGAAAGGAAGAGCCAAGGAAGGCGAACAGCTCGGCCACAGCTCAAGAGTTCGCGTTAACACAAGCAGAAGTTAAGGATTGTCCCTCAGTAGTCACAGGTCAACTTTTTAGTGCTGGAACCCCTTATACTATTTTGATTGATTCTGGTGCTACACGTTCTTTTGTTGCTAGTAAAATGATTGATAGACTGTGTAGACCATGTGATTATTATGTTGTGGGGTTCGAGACCTTATTACCCACTAGGGAGTTAGTAGGTCCAGGAGATGGGTCAAATCATTGCCAGTGATAGTGGAGGGTAGATAGTTATCAATTGATTTGATAGATTTGATTATGACTGACTTTGACATGATTTTGGGTATGGATTGGTTGGTGAAGTATGAGGCAACCATAGATTGCAGAACGAAAATGGTAACCTTTGAGCCTGAAGGTGAGGATCCTTTTGTATTTGTTGGCATTGTGCATGGACCCCGTGTACCGATGATATCTGTTTTGAGGGCTAGAGATCTATTGCAAAGTGGTTGCATAGGACTCTTAGCCAGTGTGTTGGATACCACTCGGGTCGTGCCAGTGGGACCAGAGGAGACCAGATTGGTTTGTGAGTTTCAAGATGTGTTTCCAGAAGATTTACCAAGCTTGCCGCCACAAGGTAGATTGAATTGGCACAAGGGACGAAGCCAGTGTCTAGGCCACCTTACAGAATGGCCCCAACAGAATTAAAAGAACTAAACGTACACCTGCAGGAACTGTTAGATTTGGATTTTATTAGACCTAGTTTCTCACCATGGGGTGCACCAGTCCTATTTGTAAAGAAGAAGGATAGTTCTATGAGATTGTGCATTGACTATAGAGAACTGAACAAGTTAACAATTAAGAGCAAGTATCCTCTGCCAAGGATAGATGATCTGTTTGACCAGTTGTAGGGTCAAATGGTATTCTCATTGATAGACCTTCAGTCTAGTTATCATCAGCTGAGGGTCAAGGAGGAAGATATACCAAAGACTGCCTTTCAAACAAGATATGGGCATTATGAGTTCTTAGTCATTTCCTTTAGGTGGACTAATGCCCCATCTGCTTTTATGGATCTGATGAACAAATTGTTCAAGGATTACCTGGACCAGTTTGTGATAGTCTTTATTGATGATATTCTGGTTTATTTTCAATCAGAGTCAGAGCATGAGCAACATTTGAGGTTGGTTCTATAGAGACTGAGGGAACACAGATTGTTTGCTAAGTTCAAGAAATGTGATATCTGGTTACCTCAGGTAACTTTCCTTGGTCATATTGTTAATAAGGAGGGGATCAAGGTGGACCCAGCCAAGATTGAGGCGGTCAGAGATTGGCCAAGGCCAAGGAATGCCTCAGAGATTAGGAGCTTTGTTGGATTGGTAGTTTATTATAGGCATTTCTTGGAAGGGTTCTCAAAGATTGCCACTTCATTGACTGAACTGACACGTAAGAATAAAAAATTGGTGTGGTCAGACAAGTGTGAGAACATCTTCCAAGAATTGAAGCAGAGGTTTATTACAGCTCCAGTTCTTAGTCTCCCGACAGATCAGGAGAAGTTTGTGATATACTGTGATGCCTCATATCAGGGTTTAGGCTGTGTTCTTATGTAGTCAGGGAAGGTGATTTCTTATGCCTCACGCCAGTTGAAATAGTATGAACGGAGATATCCCACTCATGATTTAGAGTTGGCAGTAGTGGTCTTTGCATTAAAGGTATGGAGATGATACCTTTATGGGGAGAGGAGTGAGATATACACTGACCACAAGAGCCTGAAGTACTTTTTCACACAGAAATACATGAACATGAGACAAAGGCCTAGGCTAGAGTTAGTGAAAGATTATGATTGTGAAATCCTGTATCACCCAAGAAAGGCCAACGTGGTAGCAGATGCCTTAAGCGAGAAGGGTCCGAGACAGGTATACAGTGTGAGACTGATATCCAGAGAGTTAGTAGAGGATATGACCATAGCTAGTATAGAGTTGCTGCTAGGCCAATTGGCCAATACTACACTATAGTCTACACTGTTGCAAAGAATAAAGGAAGGTCAGGTGGGTAATCCACAACTGACAAAGATCAGAGAGGACGTTCTATCTGGTGTCTTGAGATTATATAGTGTCAGATAAGGGCTTGTTGAGATACAATGGTCGATCTATGTTCCGATGGACACTGTTATCAGACGGGAGATTCTGGATGAATCTCATACTACTCCTTATTCTTTGCATCCAGGCACCACGAAGATGTATCAAGATGTGAGATCGCTATATTGGTGGCCTGGGATGAAGAGGGATGTGACAAAATATGTGGCTAACTAATTTACATGTCAACAGGTCAAGGCTGTGTATCAGAGACTAGCAGGGCTATTACAGCCTCTGGACATCCCAAAGTGGAAATGGGAGGACATCACAATGGATTTCGTGGTGGGATTACCCGTAACTGTGGGTCAACATGATTCGGTGTGGGTTATCATGGATCGATACACCAAGTCAACTCACTTCTTACCAGTGAGGACAACTTATACAGTTGACTAGTACGCAGATCTCTATGTGAGAGAGATTGTGCGCCTTCATGGGGTTCCGAGGTCGATCATGTCAGATCGGGACCCCACATTCACTTCCAAGTTTTGGGGAAGTTTGTAGAGGGCCATGGGTACACAGTTGAAGTTCAGTACTGCTTATCATCCTTAGACAGATGGACAATGTGAGATGATGATCCATATATTAGAGGACATGCTGCGAGCATGTGTGTTGGATTTTAATGGGTCCTAGAGTAAGTATTTTCCTTTGATAGATTTTTCCTACAATAACAACTATCAGTCGACCATTGGGGTGGCTCCTTATGAGATGTTGTATGGTAGGAAATGCAGGTCTCCCATTCATTGGGATGAGACAGAAGAAAGGAGATACTTGGGCAGACAGAAAAGTTATGCTGATCCCAAACGTAGGAACGTGGAGTTCCAAGTGAGAGACTATGTCTTCCTTAAAGTCTCACCATGGAAAGGGGTGAGGAGATTTGGGACGAAGGGCCAGCTGAGCCCTAGATTTGTAGGACCATTTGAGATTCTGGAGAAGATTGGTCAGGTGGCCTAAAGGTTGGCCTTACCACCGACATTATCGGCCGTACACAGTGTATTTCATATTTCAGCTCCTCAGAAATATGTGTTAGACGTGATTCATGTGTTGAGTTACGAGGATCTGGAGCTTGAGGAAAATCTCTCCTTTGAGGACCAGCCAGTCAAAATACTAGACAGAAAGACAAGGTCCTGAGAAACAAAACTATACCTTTGGTTAAATAATTATGGAGGAACAGTAAGGTCAAGGAAGCAACCTGGGAGCTGATGTTAATTATGCAGAGTTAGTATCCCGAGTTGTTCAGGTAAAATTTTGAGGATGAAATTCCTATAAAGAGGGGATAGTTGTAATGTCCCAAATTCCATAATATGGCTTAGTGCATGGATTAGGGGGCGAGGAAGGCAATAATTGGTTTAATTTATTATTATGTGATTATATGCATGATTATGTAAGTTGTATTATTATATTGTTGTATTTGCATGCATGCGGGGTCGTTTCTTATAAGGACATTTTCGTAATTTTGCCCGTTGATGGCATATTTGTACATTTATGTGCATGCATGTGGTATATGGGTGAGACCACATTATTATGTGGATATATTTGAGTTACTCAGAAAAAACATCAATCAAGAATTAAATAATAGCACCTTGTCTCTCGGTTGGAAATCCTTCCTAAGTATCCTTTTATCATGAAATGCCTCATACTTTTCTTTATAAATCTTTGCATTCTCATAGGCTTCATTATGAAATTCATCAAGCTCATTCATCTCTAGAAGCCTATTTTGGCCCACCATAAATAGATCAACATTCGATTTTTTTTCTGCCTAGTAAGCTCTGTGCTCAAGTTCCACTGGTAAATGACATGCCTTTCCAAACACCAGTTGATACGGTGACAGACCAATCAGAGTATTGAAAGCTACACGATATGCCCACAATGAATCATCAATCTTTCTCGACCAATCCTTCCTTGATGTATTTACAGTCTTCTCCAAAATATTTTTAATCTCCTGGTTTGACACTTCTGCTTGACCATTGGCAAGTGGATGATAGAACATGGCCTTTCGATGATGAACTCCATAACGAGCGCATAGAGTTGTGAATGACTTGTTGCAGAAATGACTTCCTCTATCACTAATAATTGCTCTGGGAGTACCAAACCGGTAAAAATGTTTTTATGAAGGAATTTAAGTACCTCCTTACCATCACAAGTAGGAATTGCTGCAGCTTCCACCCATTTAGAAACATAATCTACTGCCAGCAAAATGTACCTGTTATTACAAGATGATGGGAAAGGCTCCATAAAATCTATTCCCCACACATCAAACAACTCAACTTCCAGAATTCCATTCATCGACATTTGTTCTCTTCTTGATATGTTACTAGTCCTTTGGCAACGATCGCAACTCTTAACAAAGGCACTAGCATCTTTAGATAACGTAGGCAATTAAAACCCACATTGTAAAACTTTTGTTGTTGTCCTTGTTCCTCCAAAGTGACCACCACAATGCTAATATGGCAATGAGTAAGAATGGAAATCATCTCCTATTCCGAGACACATCTTCTAATTACTTGATCAGCACAATGAAGAAATAGAATGGGCTCACCCCAATAATAATGCTTGACTTTGGAATAGAACTTTTTGAGTTACTGCCTTGATATGTTTGGAGGCACAACTTTAGCTACCAAATAATTGACAAAATCCACAAACCAAGGTAGCTTTTCTTCACATTCAATGGAAAATAATCGTTCATCTGGAAAGTTTTCATCAATTTGTTCATCTTTCTCATTATGCTTTTCTCCTTTTTCCAATCTAGATAAATGATATGCAACTAGATTTTCTTTCCCCTTTTTGTCACAAATTTCCATATCAAACTCTTGCAATAATAAGACCCATCAAGTCAAGTGAGGTTTGACATCCTTCTTGGTCATAAGGTACTTAATAGCGAAATGATCTGTGTAGAAAATCACCTTATTACTAATTAAATATGACCTAAACTTATCGAACGCAACGAAAATTGCAAGTAATTCCTTCTCAGTAGGTGCATAATTTAATTAAGCATCATTCAAGGTTCGACTAGCATAATAAATCGTTCGGAATACCTTGTCAACTCGTTGTCCCAGAATCGCCCCTATTGGATAATCGCTCGCATCGCACATCAATTCAAACGGAAGTTCCCAATTCGATGATACAACAATAAGAGCAGATACCAATTTCTCCTTCAGCGTGTTAAATGCCCTTACACATTCAACATCAAAGTGAAACACCACACCATTCATAAGTAGAGTGGATAAGGACTTCAAAATCTTCAAAAATTCCTTTATAAACCTCCTATAAAATCTAGCATGGCCCAAAAAAATACGAACCCCCTTAATAGACACCGATGGAGATAAGTTTTCTATTGTAGATATCTTGGCCTTGTCTACCTCAATACCATGGCGTGAAATTTTGTGGCCCAAGACTATTCATTCTGTCACCTTAAAGTGACATTTCTCCCTATTTAATATTAAATTTGACTCCTCACATCTTTTCAAAACCCTCTCCAAATTAGCCAAACATCCATCAAAAGAGGCCCCAAAGACTGAAAAGTCATCCATAAAGATCTCTATACCTTTTTCCACCATGTCTGAGAAGATAGACATCATACATCTCTGAAATGTTGCTAGAGCATTATATAACCCAAATGGCATTCTCCGAAATGCAAATGTTCCATAAGGGCACGTGAAGGTGGTATTTTCTTGATCCTCCGGTGTTATGGGAATTTGATGGTATCCTGAATACCCATCCAAGAAACAATAATAAGGATGGCCTGCCAATCTGTCCAACATCTGATCTACAAAAGGCAAGGGGAAATGGTCATTCCTTATTGCCTTATTTATTTTACGGTAGTCTATACAAATTCTCCACCCTGTCACCGTATGAGTTGGAATCAGTTCATTATTATCATTCTTAACCACCGTCATGCCACCCTTCTTCGAGACTACCTTAACAGGACCAACCCATGCATAGTCAAATATTGGGTAAATCACCCTAGCATCCAACCATTTAAGGATTTCCTTCCTTACCACCACCTTCATTGTAGGATTAAGCCTCCTCTGAGCATCGATACTAGGCTTTCTATCCTCCTCCATTAATATATGGTGCATCACCGTTGAAGGGCTTATACCCTTAACATCTGCCAAAGTCTACCCAATTACTTGCTTGTGAGCCCTCAACACTCTAAGTAGCTTCTCTTCTTCAACCAGAGACAAAGAAGCAGAAATAATAACTGGTAGTGTGTTGTTCTCACCCAAATATGCATACCAAAGGTGATCAGGCAATGTCTTTAACTCAAGAACTAGTGGCTTCTCAATAGATGGGAACGGTCTCCCAGGCACTTGCCCCAATTCATCATATTTCTTTTTATAAACTTGCCCCGCTGAGTTCAACCACTTAGCATATTCGCTGGCTTCAGTACCATCACACGCTTCTGGACTTGCAACCAAACTCAAATTAAATGGGTCCTCAATAGACTTAACCCTTTCCTCTTGTTCCTCCAATACACTAACACTGAAACAACTGTCACTAGCTAAAGGATATTTCAAGGCTTTAAAAACATTAAAAACTACTTCATCACATTGTACTTTGAGCCTTAACTCACCCTTTTGGACATCTATCAAAGCTTGCCCTGTGGCTAAGAAGGGTCTTCCCAATATAATAAACACGTCCTCATCTTCCTCTATAATACCTCGGGGGTGTGTTAATGAATGGTCAGCCAATTGAAGAGTAACAGTAATGGGTCTAGCTTCCCCCAAACCAAGTCTTCTAAATATGGACAGTGACATTAAATTAATGCTTGCACCAAAATCACATAAAGCCCTCTCACAATGAAAGTTTCCAATGGTGAAAGTTAGAGTGAAGCTGCCCCAATCTCTTAACTTTTGAGGAAGTTTCTTTTGAATAATTGCACTACACTCTTCTGTCAATGCCACAATTTCATAATCCTCCATTTTTCTCTTATTAGACAATATCTCTTTCATAAACTTCACATAACTAGGCATTTGTTCAAGGGCCTCTACAAAAGAAATGTTAATGTGAATTTTATTAAATACCTAAAGAAATTTGGAGAATTTTTTGTTAAGAATGGCCTTTCGAAATTGTTGAGGATAAGGAATCTTTGGTGTAGGCTCGGTGTATTTCAGCTTCTCTTTCATTGGAATGTCTTCAGTAACCTCCTCTTGTGCTGGACTAGTTGCATTTTTATCCTCTGTCTTCTTTCCCTTGTGATCCACTGTAGGCCCATCATACTTAGTCTCACTCCTCAAATTGACAGCTTGACATTGCTCTTTGGGATTTACCTCTGTGGAACTAGGAAAATTCCCTTGTTGTTTACTATAAAGTAATTTAGCCAACTGACCCATTTGTGTCTCCAAATACTTGATGGAAGACCTTGTCTCTGTCATGAATTGATTTAATTGGTCTGACTGAGTTGCTGGTGAGTTCATTGGAGGATGTGGTGGTGGATGAGATGGGCGTGGGCTTGGGTCATAATAAGGCCTAGAGTGTAGTCCATAAGTCAGTTGATGAGGTGGGTGTTGAGGTGGATATTGTTGATACTGCGGTTGTAACCCTTTGTTATTTTTCCAAGACAGGTTAGGGTGATTCTTCCACGTAGGAGTATATGAATTTGACTAAGTGTTGGGTGAAGGTCATAGAAAGTTACCAATAGCCTGTGCCTTTTCCAAAGGCATGTTGTTTACGTCTGTCGAACAACTAGCAGTGCTCGGGCATTATTCATAAGAATGTGGACCCCCACAAATCTCACAACTCATTACATTTTGCACTTGCATTTTTTGTGCGGCGAGGTTATTATGCTGCAATTTCTAGGTTAGAGATGCCACTTGAGCGGTCAATAAAGCAATAGGATTGACCTCTAAGACTCCTGCCACCTTCTTATTCTCACGCTCAGTGGGCCAATCATAGTTATTCATGGCCATCCCTTCCAGTAATTCATAAGCTTCATTAGTGCTTTTTCTCATAAACACTCCTCCCAATGCTACATCAATAATTGTCCTTGTATTTCCCCCAAACCATTGTAAAATGTATGCACTAGCAACCACTTCTCTATTCCATGATGTGGGCACTTCCTTTGCAACTCTTTAAAATGTTCCCACGCATCATATAACTATTCCCCATCAAGCTGATGGATGTTATTATTCTCTCATCTTTATCGGGCTAACTTCGCAGGAGGGAAATATTTACCAAGGAATTTTTTAGCCAATTCTTCCCAAGTGACTATAGAATTTGCTTGTAATGAATTCAACCAACTCTTAGCTCTGTCTCTTAATGAAAATAGTAATAATCTTAATCTGGTAGCATTGTTACTCTCCCCGTTCATTTTGAATGTCGCACACAGCTCTAAAAAGTTGGTAATATGGAGATTTGGATCCTCGTTTGGTAATCCCCCAAATTGTACATAATTTTGTACCATCAGAATCATCGAGGGTTTTATCTCAAAATTATTCGCATCTATAGTAGGAGGGCGAATACTTGAGTGTGTCCCCGTAACATTAGGGAGTACATAATTTCTCAATGGCGGGTCGGCCTCACCTACTATGCTACCTGCATTATCCAGATTTGCATTATTGTTGACACCGCTATTCGCATTCTCAGCCATGGAAAAATCCAACCTTTCCTTTATCTTTCAGTTTTGTTCGCTCATTCTCTCAATTTCAAGATCTATCGGTATGAGTTCTTTTTGTCTACTTCCCCGCATATACCAATAATTCCTGAAACACGATACAGCCTTGATCTGAATGAGTATAAAATATAAAAACCAAATTAGAACATAAAACAATTAATTTTGATATTGGATATTAAGTCCCCAGAAACAGCGCCATAAACTTTATCTGTAAATTATGATATGCAAGTATACGCAATCGATTTAAGTAATATAGATAGTAAATAAGAATCGTTCCCAAATAGACTATAACCCAATTACCAATAATTGCTCTTTACTTTATATTTGGCAAGTAAAATTAAGATGAATAAATCTAACCACAAACACAATTTAAATGACC
The DNA here is from genome assembly GCF_963169125.1 of Humulus lupulus. Taxonomy (NCBI): domain Eukaryota; kingdom Viridiplantae; phylum Streptophyta; class Magnoliopsida; order Rosales; family Cannabaceae; genus Humulus; species Humulus lupulus. Next base: position 221,876,808 of record NC_084793.1, read on the forward strand.
ATAAACAAAACAAATAATCAAGGAATAAAAATCAATAATAAAAAGATCTAGGGTATTAACTTCATCAACTTTTCATTCTATTAATTTTACTAATCAGTTCTAAATCTCTTTCTTCCTATTCTAATAGCAGATTAACAAAAATTGATTCCTATTCTTTTTCAAGATATAAGATCTCAACCTATATGCAGGTGTTCTACATTTTTGTGATAATCTTAAACACATAGCAGGCATTAAGCATAGAAACCTAATTGTTACACAAGCCATACAAGTACTTTCGTCCAATATGTAACCTATATCTATATAACGATAGCATATTCAATTTGAATCTTTCGAATTTTGAATCAAAATCATAAATCAAGCAAATATTAATCAGATATTTACAAGCATTAAGCAAACATTATATATATTAGAATAAAGAAGAAGAATCAATAGAACATCATAATAACATTAAATAGAAATCCAAGCGACTACATTCACCCATAAATAGATGATTTAGTTCATATCAAACATAATAACAAAAACATTCAGATAATTGTTCATAGAAAATAACCTAAAGAATTAAGATGAAGAAGAAATCTAGAAAACAATAAACCAGTAGTCTTTTCTGAATCTAGGGTTTACAAAACTAATCGTCCTTCTTAAATTTGCATAATAATGTCACTTAAATAGTTTTTCAATGCTCCCAAGTGAAAAGACCGTTTTGTCCTTCTAAAAGTGGCTTCAAATTAGAAAATCAAGTCGATAGCACTAGGTTTTGGGCATTGTAGTGTTATTTATAGAATCGAAGTCATATAAAAATTTGCAAACTAGCGCTGTAGCGCTTGTTTACAGCGATGTAGCGCAACCATCAGGTCTCGAAAATTAAAATCAACTAGTGTTGTAGCGCTACTTACAGAGATAAAAGTCCTTCAAACAACCAATTAGCATTGTAGCACTATTATGCTAGCGGTGGGGCGCTATTCACAGTACTTAACTCGAACCCCTTGCTTCCAAAACGACGCGATTTTCTCCAAAATTGCTCCATTTTCTCCTACTTTTACTTCATTCATCTCTTTTCACCTTCTTAACATTGAAAACCTGAAACATGAACAAACAAGAATACATTTGCAATAAAATAGCCCTAGAATTATGAAAACCTCCCTAAAATCTAGACCATAAACGAGCCTAAAACTCGTTTATCATAGCATAATCAGGGAAACGTATCGATATGTTCCAGATGTGGATAATGATTTCATCAATGACGATAAAGATGAAGAAATTAGTGAAGATGATGTAGAAAGTACAGATGATGATGTAGGAATAAACTTTGATGAGGAATAATATTTTCTTGTGAATATTCTTATTGTATCTTTAATGTGGATGTTTTCATTTCAAGACATTCAAATCAATATATGGCTTTAATGATAATGTTTCTTTTTCAATAGATTCCAATGCATTACAACTTTTTTTATGTGGATCTTTGCATTTCAGTAGTTTCCAATCAAAATTTGACTTTAATGTGGATGTCCAAAATTTTATTACTATTATTTAATAACTTATTTAAATGTAATAATTATATAAAATATAAAGATATGTCTGCTGCTATTGCTTGTTCTCATGACGGTGATGGAGCAGATGATTCTCCTCCAAATCCTTCACGAGTGCCTACTTCCTATAAGACAGATAATATGATATAATTAGTCTATGTTTTATCAATAAATGACAAATTATTATTGTAACACCCTGGATAACCAAGACCGTTACACTGTATTTTTAAAATAGTGCAAGACTTGCTAATCAAGTCGTTTGAACAATAATGTGTTCCTAAAGTCAACTATTAGGTTAGGGTTAAAAGATTTTGAATGCAAACAGTTAATTTTCATTAAATCTGATGTTTGGTACATGGGATCCCAAAAACAGGGTTGAAGTGACAATTTACTATACTCAATAGTTTAATACAAACAAAAGCCACTCTAATGGAAAAATACAAGTTTTAGGCCTCTGTCCCTGTACTCTCCCCCGGCTGTGGCAGTCGAGCAGCTGACTATGTACACTCCGCCTTTAGAGCTCTCTAACTCATGGTTGGTCCAGCTTTCCTTTGCCTTTACCTGTACCACATAGCACCCGCGAGCCAAGGCCCAATAAGAAAACCATAACAGCAAGCACATATAGCAACAATAATATCCAGTCAATCATAACTCAACCAATTCAAACATTTAACATAATTCAAATATAAAACCAAGCAATGGTAAACACTTCATCTCAAACACATATCAAAGTCAATTATGCAAATGCTTAGGGTTGGCATGCTTAGACCGAGCCCTCTGTTTATCTGGCTGACTCTAGCTCGCTTAGGCCGAGCTGCATTCAGCACCCTTAGGTCGTTCATTTTCAGATGTCATATTAATCGTACGATCACACAGTACATGTATTTAACTATTGGGAACCCCAGTCCCATTCACAACCACAAGGGTGCAGTCTTCTTACCTTGTATTCCCGGGCGGAGGATACAAAACGGTCTTGAGCAGGATCCTCAGTCCTAAGCCTTGGCAATAAACCTAGTCACAGTGGCCAACGGGTAATCATCAATTTCTAATCCATATAAATATTTAGGAAACATTAGCTAGCCACCTGGACCTTGATTTCTACTAAACTGGGTAGTAGAAATCGTCCCGAGCGCTTAGGTTCAGTTCGAACCCCGAGTCATGCTAATCCTAAAAAGCAATCTAAGCCAAAATCCCTTAGGCGGGCCGCGACCTAGCCCTAAGGGTTGCGGTGCACCCCCAAGTCAGAGACACAACCCCCAAGCCTCAGGGGGAGGTGGGCCACGACTTGCCCCCTAGGGCTGTAGTGCGCCTTCAAGACAGAGAGCCCACCCAGGGCACTCTGGACATGCGGGGCACGACACCCATGAGCTAGGTCGCAGCAAGGCTTTACGAACCCATAATTTATGGGTTTTCTCAGCATCCTTCCCAGCCAAAAACCCTCAAAATTCAAATTTAACAAGCCCCTCAACCAAAATCAAGCTCAACTACGAGTTTAGGACTTGTAATCACATATTTTAAACACAAAACCTTAACAATCCTAGTGAAAGCACTACCCTAATTTAGTAGTAATTCAGCTCAATTCAAACTTAATGATCTAAATTCCCTAACATAATCTGAGACAAGAACTTACCTCAATTATTGTTTGAATCCTCACAAGCTTCTAGCCTTCTACCAGCCTCAACCTCTTAACTTCTTAAGCTTCAAGCTCAACCTTTCTCCAGCCTAGCCTAAGCCTTTTTCCTTCAGCAGCTCAAGCTTCAATCACAAGAGGGAGTGAGGGAGAAATCATGAGTGAGAGAGATGAGAGAGAGCTGTAAGTTCCCAATACCTTATAGTTTATTTCCTAAGCCTTCTGAGTATATCCTACCCCTCAAAAGACTATATTGCCCTTTTAAGCTTATTATTCCTTTAATTGTCTCTAGGGGTAAAATGGTCATTCTGCTCCCGGTTCCCGCTAATTCCTCAAGTTTTCATACTATTAACCAATTAACCCCATCATGTCTAATTAATTACCAAATACTTATTCATTATCTAATAACTCCCTAAATATTTCTCTAAATTCCCAAAATATCCCTAGGCTCCCCCCGAGTTGGGTATTAAACCCCGTTGTGACTATTTCGCTAATCTACTCACTAGGACCGTCTCGAGCCATATGCTGAAAATATATCCACATAATAATATGATCTCAAACATAAATCACATTTATGCCCTCAACATGCCAAAATTACAAACATGCCCTCATAAGCTATAAAGGCCCACATGCATATCTAATACTCATAAACATGCATATATTATATCCATATAATCATAGCAATCATGCATGCCACGAAGTCACGCATTTAACCAATTAAACATACATTTTTACCAATTATGCTCTCCCGACACGCTAATCAAGGCCTTAGGCCCTATTAGCAATTTTGGGTCGTTACAATTATCTTTTATTCAATTTAATTTTATTGTTCAATGAATATATGTAGCAGCTATCGCGAAAAGAAGAGGTCGGTCTCAATCCAAAAATTTGGAACAACTCCTCTAAGAAAATAAAGGCCCATTGACTCTACAATTTGATCTGAAAGAGGGAACCTACAAAGCAGTTGGTGATTTTGGGACATTGTTCATGAGACTTATTGGTAACCTTATTAGTCACCATGTGCCGTTATATTATGACTCATGGCAGAGTGTTCCGGATAAGCACAAATAGGATTGATGCAAAAGATTGAGGTAAATTTATTAACTTATTCACATGTAATGTTTTTTTTTTAATTTCAAAATTCTAACAACTTTTAATTTTTTTTGAAGGAATTTTTCATTCTTCCCCGAGCTTTTGCTGAGTGGCGACTGATAGAGATTGACATTGAGTGAGAGTTTCAGGATCGCTACAATGAACATGAAGGGTATGATGATATCAGGACAACCCAAAAGAATCCAACAGAGGACATTGACAACGAGAGTTGGCAGAAGTTGGTTGATCTTTTCACGTCTCCACAATTCATGGCACCCTCAAAGGCAAATGCTGCCAACAGAGAAAAACATAAGTATCCAAGTCTCCATGTAACGACCTCTTATGCTTCTGCTCGATTTAAGAGGATAAATAAAAATATGTAGATAATTTGAAATATTTTCAGTTATCTTAATAATAATTTCAGTATTTAACCGATATTTTGTTTTTTAATGATGAATCTTCAGACCATGGAACTGCCTAGCATTATTGATACGTTCCATGAAACGCACAATCATCTGCCACGTGGATGGGTGACATGATTGCTAAGAATGCATATGTAAGTAACTTTATAAGTTTTGTATATATGTTTATTATTTAATTATATTATGTATTATTTGACTTGTTTCTAAAATGAAGGATGCCTTGCAGCAAGAAGTATAGACACAAACATAATCCAAATCTCAATCTCAATCCTAATCTAAATCTTCAGGAGGAAGTGCCTATGTCGATGAGAAATGAGTCATCTCAAAGGTACTTGGTCAATGTCGTGGCAACAACCGAGGTATTGCACGCAAGTTGAAGGGCACTAGTTCCTTTGCCTCTTGCGCCACCAGATCATCTTCACAGTCAGAGGCATCACAATTTACGTCGACCAAAGTTGGCCGTCTAATGGTACCACCTGAGGCTTTTCAGTGAATGGTTCAACACTTCAGTCAAGCCATTATGACCTAAAACAACAGCTTCCTCCAAATGCAACAATTCATGCAAGCTTCCAATCCGAACATCCAAGCTCCATAATTTCAACCTGTGAACTTTGACATGAATATGATATAATCCATGATGGTGAACTTTCCAAGCTCAAGCCAATTTCCATCACAATAGCCACAACAACCACAGTAGCCCGACGATGATGATGACTTTGGGATTAATTTAGATGACATTTAGTTTGGTTATGTTATGCTTTTAAATTTATTAATATTTTTATGTTGTTTTTTACATTTTGGTGATTATACTACTTATTTTTATCTTGATATCATATTAATTTAATTTCTATTAAATATTATTTTATTAATATCAAATTACATTTTCATTAAATAGATTGGTTTTATTTATAATTAGGATTCAATTAATATTAAAAATAATTTTTTTAATTTTTTTTAAATACCTACAGCGACGACATGTCGTTGCAGTAGGGTGCAATTATGAGATTTCGTGACCCTACTGCGACCACATGACGTCGCTATAGGAGTTTTTGAAATTCAAATTTTCAAAATTTTCAAGCACCAGCAGCGACGACATATCGTCACAATATCCTAGTTCAACCAAAAAAAAGGATTTTCTACTGCGACCGACATGTTGTCGCTGTAAACCCTACTGTGACGGTTGTGTTTTGTTGTCGCTATAGGTCACTACACATACGAACCTACAATGACACCATTTTGGCGATGATATGTCGTAGCAGTAGACCTACAGCGATGACTTCTTGATCTACAGCGACGACGACAAAAGTCGTCGCTGTAGACCTCTTTTCTTGTAGTGTCATTCCAAAGATGATGAAGTAGATTCTCCATTGAAGAAGATCAAGGTTGAGAAGTTTGACAATGACGTAGAGTCTCCATTGAATATTATCAAGACTGAGAAGTTTAGCGATGATGAGAAATATTTGAATTGACTTGATGCTCAACTAGAGTAAAATCCAAATGGAATATATTTTGATATTATGTTCCAAAATTTTGATGAAAATTTTAGTTGTCTACTTGAATTGAAGAACAACATGAATGAATTTGTTCGAGAGATGACAAGATGTCTCTTTGTGATGCAAACTCTACATGGATCAATGGCCAACTATTTTGCTGCAGAGAGGAAAGAGAACGAGGTGTGGGAGAAATATTTGAAGGAGAAGAAGATGACAAAGATGAATGACAATCTGTAAAATGCTTCAAGTTTTTTTTTTAAAAAATTTAATGTTGCTATGTGTTTCTTTAGATCTTACTATAATGTTTTTATTCTATTATGTTTTAATTTTTGTATGGACATTTTCTTATTAGGATTAGAAGTTTTTATTTCTTTTTGGGACTTCAAATAAAATCTTATTATTATTTATTTATTAATAATGTTATAATTAATAATTTTGTTGCTGTGAAATTGTCCATTTTTTAAAAATAAAATTAATGTTGAAATTGTTTATTAATTTTCAGTTTTCAATTTAAAATTATAGTTTAATTTTAATTAATAATTAACAATTGACCATTAAACAATCTCTAAATTAATGGACTTTATAAATTATTAATCAATTATATTGAATGAATATATTTCCTTTTTGGACAATGTAGGACTAATGAATAAATATCTAATTTCACAACAACAATAATTTAATTTTCCCAAGAGAATACAAAGAGATGCAACTTTTCAAAAATCAAAATACTTTTTTTTCCAAATACAATGGGGTATTTAGTATTCGAATATTTTTTTTAATAACACATGTTAGCCGAAATTAATACTTTTAAAAAAAAGTTTCAATTAATTCCTCATTTTCAAGGTAAAGAATATCAATAGTTTTTTTAAGTATTGGTTATAATTTAATCCTATCAGTAAATGCTCATTTATTGATAATAGAAAATTTGAATAGTTGTATTGTTTTGTAGTTTATGGAAAAAATGAAATTAATTAAGTTAACATATTTTTGGAAAAAATGAAGAGTTGTATTGATTCATTTTTACCTATAATCAAAGTAGTTTGACATAAATCAAAGTTGTTTTTTTTTCGGATAAAATGAGGTATTTAATTTTTTTTAATAACACATGTTGGCCGAAATTAATGCATTTAAAAAAAAGCTTCAATTAATTCTCTATTTTCAAGGTAAACAATAACAATAGTTATTTTAGGTATTGATTATTATGTAATCTTATCAATTAATGTTTATTTATTGATAATAGAAAATTTGAATAGTTGTATTGTTTTGTAGTTTATGGAAAAAATTAAGTCAATTAAGTTATTTTTTTGGGGAAAAAAATGAAGAGTTGTATTAATTAATTTTACCTATAATCAAAGTAATTTGACATAATTTTTTTTTTTTTTTTCGGATAAAATGGGTATTTAATTTTAGAATTTATTTTATAATACAAGTGTGGCCAAATTTAATGCATTTTAAAAAAAAATTCAATTAATTCCCTATTTTCAAGGTAAAGAATATTAATAGTTATCTTAGTTATTGGTTATGAGATGTAATCTTATCTTATTTTTAATGTGAATCTTTGTGAAGATGATAAGCGAGCCATGGATTTGAAGAGAAAATTTTATGACTCCATTTACGAATCACAGATAGAAAAAATTCAAAAAGAGTTTGAATATACAGAACTCCACTTAAATGAAGAAATCACAAAAGAAGAGTCTATCGAATTGATTAAGAATAAACTTTTCAATAGTTATAGGAGGATCAGAAAAGAGCATGCCATAATGATTATCCAAAATCTCACGGACGAGTTACTACATTATAGGATGTAGCAACGTTAACTTAATGGGAAGACCAAGGATACATGTGGTCAAAACATTGAAGATTTGATGAAGTCCGCTGATGGGGTGATGACTTATTTTCAAGGTGAAAACAAATGAAGGATGCTCAAAGAAGGGTAAAACTATTTCTGATGAATCAAAAAATAATTTTACTAACCTTGACATCGTTGACCTTGGAGATACACTCAACAAGAAGTTCAAGCGACCCAACAACTATTTCTCTAAAGTAATGGAAGACCAAGATTAATTAGGTCTTCAATGTTACAAACCATTAAGTCTTTAAATGTTTATTTTAATATTGTATTGGAAAGTTTAATTTTTTTGTTTTTGCTATAATGTAGTTATTGTTCGAATATTTTTATTTAAATTTATATTTCAATTTGTCGAAACTTTACAAAACTAATAGTCATCCATTAGTTTTTGGTATATAAAAAAGTCATTAATTAGTTGTTATTTCAAAAATAAATTCAGAAAGATTTGAAATATTATAAATTCTTCATTTAATCATAATTTCGAATTAATATTTAAGAATAATTCGAAAATTTATTAATTATTCCTTTAATAATTCAAAATTCTCAATTCTACATTATTATTAATTGGGAAATTTAAATTTGTATTTTACAATGTAATATGGAAAGTTTTATTTCTTATTTTTGTTTTGATGTTCATTTATTGTTAGAAAAACCAATAGTCATCCATTAATTTAGGGTACACAACAAATCATTAATTAGTTATGATTTCCAAGAAAATATTTAAAAACTCAACCTCAAAATTATATTTTCAAAAAAATAAAAATATTTCTATTTTCGAAATTAGAATTTAATAAGTTAAAGAAATTAAAACATATTGCAAAAAAATAAATTTCAATTAGTACATTGAAAATTACATACTTGCACCAAATAATATTTAAAATACTACATTAGAAATTAAACAAACTTATTTCTTCCAACAATATAAAAATACAAAAATAAACCAAATTACTACTCCACATCTCCCTAATTATTGATTACTTTACTACTAACAATGATATCCTCATTTTGGTCTTCAGATCTTTGAGATGCTTCACATAGTTGCTGTACAAAACAATAAAAAATAAATAAACCCTTTAGATAAACATATACCAACCAAATAATGTTTCATACTGTAAAATTATGAAATTAATTAAGATATACCAACTAGACGACGACGAAGTTGATGAATATTATTTTTGAACCATTTAACCTATCTCTAGATTCAAGGATCTTCGTAACCAAAATATTTTGCAAACTAACAACCATTATGAGCAAAGTATTTACTTTTTTCCACCCCAACCTATAAAAAATAAATTAAAATAAAATTTTGAAAATAATAATAAAAAAATAGTACATACACATTTTACATGGTCGAGAATTTGAATGTTCCATTTGTTTACATCTGATGGTATATTAATGGTCATTGCATCACCATCCTCATCAAGTATGGCAAAACTTCATGGTGGAAAAGGAACATCGCAGTCCACCTTATCTACACATACATGGTTTTCGTATTCCTATGTTTTAAATAGGAAAAAGAAAAATGATTTCAGAAAAATAATAATCCAAGTGTTCTAACATAAACATAAAATGAGATATCAATCATAGATACATATATAGATATGAATATACTACCTTGCAAAAATAACGATAAGACTCATTATGAAGACAACATCAAGTTCTACTTTCGAACATTGAAGAGGATGACTCCAAACTTTTCATAGGAGATCGATATCGACGAGCACTATCTAAAAGCAATTTGGAGCTGATCCAATTAGGAGACAATCACTACTAAATCATTCCTCCTAAATCATTAGATCTACTTCTTTTGTTCTTCACCCCTTTCCTCTCTCCTCCTATGCGTTTTCTCTCTTCCCCCCCCCCCCCCCCCCCCCCCTCTATCTTTTTTCCCACACGAATTTTCTTCTTCTTCTTCACATGCTCACAAAATCATGGGTGAAATTCTGGTTTTTTAAGTTTATTTATTTTTTACTTTGAATGAAGAAGAAGAAGAATAGAGAATTTAAGAAATGTGTGTGCATTTATTATGAAACCCTAATTTTAAAATTTTAAAATTAAGTCAAAACTTGAAAAGATAGCTTATCTCCTATTGGTTGAAATCATCATTCCTAATGGCAAAAACAAAAAATTACTTTATTGGTAACTTGATGTACTAAGTCACCTACATGTTATGTCTGCATAATTGCACATTTATCTAGGTACCCATATGTGGGTATACATATTGAAAACTTTTCCATTTATATATAGACCATTTAAATAATTTATTTCTTAAGATAGGTGAAAACAGATATTTTAAAATTTTACTCTCATAAATAATATATGTTTGAATTAAAAAATATTATCGTGCCCGTAGTGTTAGTATTTTTTTAAAATAAAAAAATCGAGAAGGATATTTAGCCATAAAAAAAATGATACAAATAAGCGCCAACAGATTTGGAATTAAATTTGTACAAATTTTCTTATTTTTAGAAGTAAATTACATCATCATATATAATAGATTTTACTAGGAATATTAAGATAAACTATTTGATACAAGTAAACCATATATGAAAGTATTGGTATATATCTTTTAAAAAATAATAGGATATAAACATTAAGTTAAAGTGCAGTACATCTAATAACTACTATATTATCTTTTTAAAAAATAATAATAAGTTCAATATTAAAAATATATATCGGTTCGAGTAGGGCATAACTAAGACAAAAAAGCATAATTGAGATAAATATATACAAATAAACGCTATTTTTTAATTTTGAAAAATCTAGTGGGGCCTTGTATTGAAGAACTTCCTCCCTTGCACAATGAACAAAAGTAGTTGTAAACAAGACAATTTAAATCAAGATCCTCATTCAGATTATTTTCATATCCAGTTTGTGTCCAACTAATAATATTTTGAAAACAGAGTGAAAACTAATAATAATAAATACGATATCTTATTTAATTCCTTAAAATAAGTGTCCAAATAGTGTTAAATAAGATCATTTAAGACAAATTTTTATAGAATAAGATTTTGATTCGAACACTTTACACGTTATGATGCCCTAAAATCATTTGAATAAAAAAAAATTGTATCCATGCATCGATCTTTTGTACAAAAAATATATACTATAAAAGCTAATCTTATGACTTTGTTTGGTTCATTGTGAAACGACTACTAATATTAAGACAAGGAGAAAAAAACAATAGTACGAACTAACAATTATATAAAATAGAGGGTTGTTTGTCGTCACATATATATTGCAAACTCCCATCGTACTGCATGTACTTGAAGACAACTACAGTGTATTTCATTAATGTTATTTGTTAGATTAGACAATAAGTACTGTTTAGAAATGTGGTAAGCTGTAACTCGTGTATATGTAACCCCATTCAGTGTAGCAAAACAGACAAAAAGAATTAAATAATACCATATTAACATATTTATATTTTTATATATACATACGAAATTTATTTGTGATAAACAAATAAATTACCAATATACAAACTTTTTAGGACGACAGCTGAGAGAGAGTCCAGCTGCTGATCTTGTTGTGATATTTCATGGTAGATTCATTAATTAGCTTAGTTGGCAGAGAAGAAAAATATAATTTCAAATATATATAATAGTGCTATACTATATTTCTTGGGATCTGAGTCCATGCTCATATACTGGCATATTGTCCTTTCTGTTTTTTTTTAAATATATATATATATTTATATATTGTATTCGAAGATTGTAAATAAAATCACCAATTTCCATTTTTTATGATTGTTATTCGTTGTAGCTTAATCAATATTATAAACTACATCAGATATATCAAATCCACTTGATTTAACAAATTATTAAGAAGCTAGCATATATATAAATAAATAATTTCGTGTTTTGAACTCAACTATATATAGGTATACTCTATATAGCTTTTGAAACTTCAAATAATCAAGTATATACATTGTCCATCCAAACCCTTGACCTTAACCCGTAAAAAATTAAATAGGGTGCCAGTTATATATTTGGGTTAACTTTTACGCAATTATATTTAAACTTTTAATTTCCCTAAAAGACGGGAGTTTGACCTTTTATGAATTTGTGGAATTTTGTTAATTGGTTAGGATTAATAATTGTTATAGCATAAAAATAAAATAAAAAGCTATTAATCTAATAATCACATCAAGTTCCGAAGTTGATCTCCCTGATTCCAAATTCAACACTTTTCTTATCACATAATAATAATAATAATAATAATAATAATAATTGTGTCATCTATTCTATGCCCTATCATTATAAGCTAGCATTATATCATTTCTTTTCTTATTTTTTCAGGGAAAGGTAGCACTGTATGTTTGGTAGGTATTCATCATTAAAATACTTTAATACCAAGGGTTCTCATAATCATGACTAAGCCATATATATCTCAAGTCTTGTTATATCTTTCACTAATAATATATACATTTATAAGCACAAATATTGTTGTCTTTTTCTAAAGTGTGTTGTGAGATGAAGTACGTACACAAAGATCGCCTGCATTGATTAATAATAATGTATAATATTATAGCATATATATATATATATATATATAACGGAAGAAGAATAAACACTTGTGTGTATGTGCTAGCAAACTAATAAATGAATCATCAGTACTATTATGTACGGTAAATAATGGCAACGTCTTGATTAATTAAGACCTCACACATACAAAATATCGTGCAAATTGCATGATGTCCATAAGTAATCAAGACCTGAGCTGTAAATACGGGCCGAGCTTTCTAGCACGGCACAAAACCGGCACGAGTTCGGGAGGCACGAGCACAATACGGCATGAAAAAATATAGGCTTGGGTCAGGCACGACACGAATTGTAAATTGACACGGCACGGCACGATACGACATGGGCCTGAGCATGGCACGACACGATAAAAATCCCGATATTTTGACATTAATAATGATAATAAATTTTTATTTATCGATTATCTATAAATTAAAATGATAATAAAAGTCTATTATTTTTCTTAATTTTATATTTTATAATTATATTAATTTATTTTAAGATTTGTGAGTTAAAATTTTTAGTATTTATTATTAGTTATTCACATTCTAATAATTATCTTTGATATAATTTTGTGCAAATTATTGTTAAAAAATATCTAAAACTATAATTTAAACAAAGAAATATATTTGAATTGATGGTGAGTTTATTGATTGTTAAAGAGAAGGTAGATGGCTCAATTCTCCATCCTCACATTTTTTTGCAATAATAAAATGGGCCCAAATAAGGAAAGTGGGCCGGCTCGACTTGTGCTCGACACGACACGATATGGGTCGGACCCATGGGCCGTGCTAGACTTACTCTTTCAAATATGGACTGGTCCGGCCCGATACGAATTGAAATACGGGCACGGCCCAAATTATTCAGAGGCACGAAAAATGTGGGCCGGGCCGCCCACATTTACAGCTCTAATCAAGACCATAATTTATTATTATTATTATTATTATTATTATTATTATTATTATTGAAACTTGCATATACTTAGAAGCTTCATCTCTACTCCTGTAATATTTTCAATTCATTAAAAATGGAAATTATTATTTTATCTAACTCGGTTTAAGTTAATCTTAGTTTCTAAAAATAGCTAAAAATAATGATTATATTAAATAGTCAAAAAGGCATTAATATTTTTATTCAAAATTTTGTTTGAAAAAACAAAAATACTCACTTAAAAAATGCATTAATATTTTTCATTTTTTCTTTAAAAAAAAACATAAGTTATAAAATTGATTAGGAAAACATAAAATTGTATATAAAAATAAATCTAAAAGAAGCAAAAAAATATATATTTATTTTAATTTTTTATTTTATATATTTGATTTTAAAAAAAATTAATATATTAATGTACAAAAATGACAAATATTTTTTTTCTTAATTTCAAGTTTTGTTAATGGATTTTATAAATTATATTTATAAAATAAATAAATAAATTAATATATTTTAAAAGAAAATATTTTTGACTTTGTAAAGAAAATTTTTACCAAACACATGCAGGGTCTAGGGTCACTAATTTTCTATCATTTAAAATAACAGTTATTTTTATTTTATTGTTTTTAAAACTCAATAATACACTTGATAGCTAGCTTAAATAGAGGAGGCCAAAATAGTAATTTTTTTTATAATAAATTGTGTGAGAAAACTAAAAAAAACAAACCAATACATAAAAAACTTAGTAAATTTTTTCTTAATAGTTTTTTTAGAGTGATAAAAGTTTCTAAATTTTTTCAAACCATATACTATATGTACATGGTGGTGTCTCAAGCATTTCGAAATTTTTTTATTGGAATTATATTTTAAACATTAAATAAAAATAATAATTATAATTTTAATAACAACTTTACAATAATAGAGAGAAAAAATTCACTTATGACGACGTTTTTTGTCAACAAAAATAATAGCAATTAAGCACTTAAAATTAATAAGGAAGAAAAAATAAACATATATTTTACGTGGTTCAGCGGTTAAATCTACCCAGTCCACGAGTCACTTTTATTAATTTACTCTGCGTTAAAGCTTAAGAGAAATTTCACAGAACTTGAGTACAAAACTTGAGCGTGGAAATAAATGACTATAACCCTGGCTTTTTATAAACCTAGTTTACAAAACACATCGTCCTTAATTTTAGGGAAGTTACATAATATCTAATTTGAATTCAAAATATAAAAGAATTAATAAATACAATTAGATATATCGAATAACAAATATCCTTTAAGAATACGATTGTTAATATACAGCTATAAGCAATTCCACAATTATAGGGAATTGTAACAATCTACTTTGGTATTCTTGTGCGCTCTCAAGCTTGCAACATGGTTCGAGCTCACAGCTACATGAGTATTCACCTTCTCACCTGTCAGGCCTTTGAGGCTAAATTTCATAGCAAACCCTCTTCTTCTAGCTCACATCTCATGGTCGCACCATGCATGTGACGTGGCATTTCAGTGAATTATTACTAGTGTAAGTCATCATACTGTTTGCTTATTATATACTCGATCTTCACTCCTGCTAGCCTACATTTCGAGGGTGATAAATATATCTCGAAATTTAAGGTGTAACATTTTTCCCCCTCAAAACTATCTTTTCGAGCCCCGTGAGAAGGAAACTTTTGAAACTCTTTCGGGAAACGTGCCCACCTACCACACTCGAGTAGGTATACGTGTCAACACAGGAATGATTGTTGAGAGTACTCGAGTACTCTTCTTCTGCGCACGTCTTTTCACTTGCCTACTTTTTGCCTCCAATTTTTGAGAATAAACGCAGTCCCTTGGATCATGTGTGAACACATTTTAAGGGCCCAGATCTCTCAGGAATCACCACCTTTGCCTATTTAAACCCTCTTCCCCCCTCATTTTACTCTACTTTCACTCTAAAAAAAACTAGAGATTTCCTTTATATGCTTCCTTCTAAAAGATAGAAATCAAACCTCTCTCAATTCCCCGATTACTCTCAGTTTTACCATGAATTTCCAATGGTTTCCTTGTATAAGTGTAACATCCCAAAGTTCCTAATAAGGCTTAGTGTCTCGATTAGGGTGCCAAGAGGGCATTTTTGGAATATTATGTGATATTATATGATTTAATTGAATATCTATGATATTATGTGAACTGCATGAGTTATATTATGATATAAATGATTATGCATGTTTAAGTGTATTAAAAGTACGTAAAAGGCCCGCTTTTATTTATAGGGGCATATTGGTAATTTCAACCTGCTGAGGGTATACTTGTGATTATATGGTATTATGTGACTAAGACCACATTATTATGTGGATATATTTGAGATATTTGGTGGGAGTCGGTCCTTTTGAGCAAAATATCAGTAAAGTCACAACGAAGATTAATAATCGGCTCGGGGTGAGCCAAGGGGTATTTTTATAATTTGGTGAGTTATTGGGACTCATTGGAGTATGAGTTGTATTTGGGTGAAATAGTGGTATTTAGTGAATGTTGGAATTAATTGGGAATTATAAGTGTAATTGGAGGTTTAGTGGGATTAGAGTGTCTAATGACCCTTTTTCCCATGAGGGGATTTGAGAATAAAGTTATGAGTAGGGTCATTTAGGTATTTTGGACCATTTGGTTAATAGGCCCAAGCTGAGTTGATTAACTCAAAACACACACACACACACTCTCTCTCTCTCTCTCTCTCTCTTCTCTTCGCTACTCTCTCCCCCTCGCACTTGTGCTTTGGCTTCAAGAAGAAATTTGGAATTCTTGATCACTCTTGAGTCTAGGAGGGAGCTTGTGGGAATTGAAACTTACTGTTGGAGAGTTTAGAGGCTGTCAAGCTAGGAGAACCAAGTGGGAAGCTCGAATTTGCATAGGTAAATTAAGTTTTTGAAGCTTTTTGAGTTCTTGGGGAGTTCCTGGGTTTTGGGTATTTGGGAGTATTTTGGAGGCTTTGAGTTATTTTTTGTTGTGTATTTGTGTTGCCAAGGCCATTTTTATGGTCAATTCAGATTAAAATTGAGGTTTCGATCATTTTTGGAAGACTTGTGATTTTTGAAAATCTTTGGTTTTTCTGGGTTTGCAGGGTAGCATCGCGACACTTAGTGTGAGCACTGCGACTTGTTATAACATCTTCGAGGCTAGGGGTTGCCTCAGACGACCTTTATGCCGTGACCTTTAATGGGCAACACCGTGGCTCAAAATGGGAGGAAATTCTTTGTGGGCTCTTTACCTAGTTAGGCACCGTGACCCATAGTGGTGGTCGTTGCAGCACAAATTTCCTAAGAATTTAGGCTGGCACCTCAGCCTAGTATGGGGCCGCGGCATAGCTGGTAGGCGTCGTGGCTTAGAAAAGGAAACTTAGAATATGTGGCTTTAGGTTTTGGAAACCCGAATCAAAGGGCTTGGGAATGATTCTGTTACCCAATTTAGTAGAATTCAAGGCCCTGGAGGGTAGGACTTGATCTGGAAGCCTTATTTGTTCAATTTTTTTTATATATATAAATATTCATTATTATGGTTGTGACTGGGATGTACTGCTAGGCTCGAGAGAAAAGGAATGTACGCAGGGTTGTCATACCTAGTTTTCTCAGGACTTGTGGTAAGAAAACTGCATCTGGACTGAGATTAGGCCTTAAGCCCCGATTATGGAACATGGTTATAACCATGCTTGAAATGTTTGATTAAACATGAATGAAATGCACTGTGCATATATGCATTAAGTGATAAATGCTTATAAGCTTGACTTATGAGTCGTGGTCGGTAGTAGCATGCAGAAGCATGCCTTTATTATGGCTGGGTCAACCCAGAAGCATGATATATGCTTCCACGACTCTATAGCCACTTGGAACATAGAGTGTGATTCACGCTTGACTGATTCTATGGCCGTTTCCAAAGGGAATAGTGTGATGGGCACCTGTGTGGCTCTATGGCCGATTAAATAGATTGAATATGTGCCTCAATATTGTTTATAACTCGTAGGAATGCTATTTATGAACTGTAGTATGTTGAATAACTATTTATGAGCATGTTTATGTTTTCTTGCTAAGCCTTGGTCGCGAGTGCTACGTCGTTTAGGTAAGGGCAAAGAAAAGCTGGACCAGCCATAAGTTTGAGAGCTTTAGGGACAGGGTGTTCATAAGCGTTCTGATCGACCGCCACAGCCAAGATTACTTGCTGGAACTAGGGTTGCACCTTTATTTTTCCACCTAGGTCGATCTTTTGTTTCTATTTTGTATCTGTATCACTTTATAAACTCTTTTTGGGATCCCGTGTACAGACTTAAACATTTTAATGAAATGATTACTGCTTGACCAAAATTTGTAATGCCTAATCCTTGAGTTAGTATTAATTACACTTTTTAAGTCCAATTGATTTGTTTAGAAAGTTAAGCAGTATTTAAAACACACAGTGTAACGGTCTTGGATTAGAAGGAGGTTACAACTTGGTATCAAAGTTGTCTAGGTTTTAGAGTTCCTGAAGATTGGTTGGGCATGTACACTCACCGCTAATGATAAGCTCGACTCAAAGTTTAGTAACTATTAATGTGGTTATGTGCTTAATTGCATAATTAAAGTATATATGTCTTATCTGCATGCTTGAATAGGAAGCATGAGTTATACTGATAGGTCCTGGCTATTGACTTTTATGAGAGTGATGAAAGATGTGCTTATTAGCACTACTGTTGCTTATGAATGTTAAAAGAAATGCTTATTAGCATTGTTATTTTCTTATAACAACTAAGTGCGTGCTTATTAGCACCATGGGTGAGCATGAATATGAAAGACATGCTTATTAGCATGATTGTTGAATGTGAAAGCTATTGAACTGCTTATTTGCATTGCTATTGCATGTGTATGCTTATTTGTTCGGTTTTGGATCGTGGGGTGGTGCTGGTATCATCATTATTGCCTAATAAGTTGAGTCATTGATTGTAGATAGACTTAGAAGTATGTTGCCAGAGCAATAAGATGGACTAGCAGACGCCGAAATCTCTGCTAGAATGATGACCAGGGTCAGAACCCTCCGCCAGCCCCTGAGAACTGGCAATAAATGCTTGTTGAAATGCAAGCCAAATTACATAGACAAGACGATGAGATCCGCTTGTTGACACAGTAGCAGGTTCCAGTAGGGAACATCACGCTAGTTGTGCCACCTGTTGTGGTACAAGATTTAAAGTAGCAGCTAGGGGCTGAGAATAGGTGGGAGCCTTTATATGAGCGATTTAGAAAGAAACACCCTCCTACTTCTGAGGGAAGGCTGGATCAACTTTGAGTTGAGCAATGGATGGGTATGACCACCTCCATCCTGGACTTTATGGGGGTGGTAGGTAATGAGAGAGTGTCTTGTGCCACGTTTATGTTTAGGGAGGACGCCCGAATTTGGTGGGAAATGGTATACTAGACCAAGAATGTGAATACCCTGAGCTAGGAAGAATTCATAGACCTGTCTAAAGAGAAATTCTATAAGGATGCAGTGAGAGCTGCAAAGGCAAATGAATTCAGTAATCTGGTCCAGGGCAACATGACAGAGACAAAGTATGCCCTGAAGTTTGATAGGTTGGCTAAGTTCGCTTCTGACTTGGTGCCAACTAATGCAATAATAAAGGAAAGGTTTTTTCGAGGGCTAAATGCTATGATATCCCGGGATGTCAGAATTACCTCTGTACCTGGAGTAACGACTTACGCTTAGGTAGTAGAGAAGGCCATTACTACTAAGGGCGCAGAGAACAAGATCTAGCGCGAGAGTGCGGCCAGATGGGACACAAGGAGGGTGGGGCCTCCCTTTATAGAATCTGGTAGGGTGGAGGCCATGGTGACTAGAAGAGAAAGAACCCAAATACTTCTACAGTTACAGGCCCAAACAGGAGGGCTCGGGGTATTCATGGGAGCTGCTATGGTGACAATGAGATCTGGAGGACTTAATTAGAGTGTGCCAAATGCAGGAGACGCCATCTGGGAGAGTGTCGAGCGAAGGCATGTTTCTTATGTGGTATAGTTGGGCATTTGATGAAGGACTGTTTGAGTGCAAAGATAGAGGAACCAAAGAAGGCAGACAACTTGAATCCAGCTCTAGTGTTCGCGTTGACGGAGTCAGAGGCTGGGGCTAGTCCCTCAGTAGTGACATGCCAGCTTTCTAGTGCTGGTACATCTTATATTGTGTTGATTGATTCTGGTGCTACACATTCCTATGCATCTAGTAGAGTAATTGATAGGTTGTGTAGACTACGTGATTATTACGCTGTGGGGTTTAGGACCTAATTTCCTACTAGGGATTTGGTAGTATTTAGCAGATGGGTCAGATCGTTACTGGTATAGGTTGATAGTAGAAAGTTATCAGTGCATTTGATTGAGCTAGTTATGGATGACATTGATATGATTCAGGGTATGGACTAGAATCATAGATTGTAAGAAAAAAATGGCAACTTTTGAACTTGAGGGTGAAGACTTGTGTAACGACCCAAATTTACTAATAAGGCTTAAGGGCCTAGACTTGTGTGCCGGGAGGGCATAATTGGAATATATGTGATTTAATGATTAAAAGTATGTTATATGACTATTTGAATATCTGAGATGCATGACTATGTGTATTAGTATGCATGTAGACCCTGATTAGGTTAGAAGGGCATAATCATAATTTTGGGCCCGTTGAGGGCATAATTGTGTATATATGTGATAAATTGTCGAGACCACATTATTATGTGGATATATTTGTGATCTGTGATTCGAGACGATCCTAGTGAGCGGTTTAGCGAAAAAGTCACGGCGGGGATTTATACCCGGCTCGGGGTGAGCCTGGGGGTATAAATGGGAATTTAGAGAATATATTGGGGTCTATTTCGACATTGGGCAATATAATTGGTGATTAGTTAGGTGTCGGGAAGTGGTAAATACTAGAGACACTCGAGGAATTAGCAAGAATCAGGTGAAATGACCAAAATGCCCTAGGTTGATTTAAAGGCTTAGGGATAAAAGGGAGGGTATCTTGGTCATTTGAGTTAAAAGCTGGGATAAGTATAACTCTTGCTTTATGCCTTAGTGGGAAAAGTCTAAAGTCTGAAAAGAAAGAAAAGAAGGAAAAGGAAAGGAAAGGGATTGGAAGTCTATTTTCTCTCATACAGTTTAGGGATTTCTTCACCATCTCTTGGGGTCTCTTGGAGCTGAGGTTAAGAGGAGATCTAGGTCAAGCTTAGCAATTGGGTTCCTGAGTTGAGCTTGAGGGTTAGCAGAGGTTACTCATCCATTTGAGGTAAGATTTCAAGGTTTTTTTCAGTTTCTGGTTTTGTTGTTGAGCTAGATTTCTAAGCTGAATTTGATGGGGATTCTAGGGAATTAAAGCTAAGGGTTTGAGGAGGAGGAAGCCAAGGAAGTTTAGAGGATATTCTAACATCAAGCTTTCCAATTAAAGGTAAGAAACTTTGGACTTGTTCACTTGAATTCTGAAGTATTGTTGTTTGGCTGAGTTTTTGAGCTCTAGATTCTACTATGGTGAATTTTGGGATTTGGAGTGCATGTGCTTAGATTTCATGTGGTTGGATCATTTGGGATGAGTTAGATATGTTGATAAGATTTTTTTTAAGTTTGGTTGAAGATTGGAAAATTTTTGGTAAGGTTTGGCTCGGGAAAATCGAAGGAGGGAAAAATTTCAGGGTTGCTGTTCTATGACTAGCGCTACAGCGCTAGCCTTTGGGCGCTGTAGCGCTAGGCCAAGTGTTCTGAGGGTATTTTTGGTTCTATTCATAGCGCTGTAGCGCCCTTCAAAGAGCGTTGTAGCGCTACCCTGTTTCCAGAAAGGGGTTTTTGGGTTATTTTCAAGGGTTTTTGCCCGGGGGTTCGGGGTTTGATTCCACCACCCCGTTTGGTGGAATTAGAGCTTCCCAAGGGCTCGCGATTGATCCCGAGGCTAGATTTTGGACTTGAGGTTTGGTGATGATTTTGATTTATGGTTGTGACTAGGTGTGCGCTAGGGCTCGAGAGGGATCGTGCTTGAGGATCAATCGATCAAAGCTAGAAAAACTAAAGGTAATAAAACTGCACTCGGTTATATGTTTGTGATGGGACTAAGTGTTCCCGATATTTGTATAATGTCAAAGATGGTATTATGCCATGGGACATGTGATAAACGGCCTAAGGGTGTCGTATACAATATTTGCGCACAGGGCACGGCTTGGCCACTAGTAGCCGAAGACAGCTTAATATTCACTGAGCTCGGTTTAAGCGGGTCAGAGTCAGTGGGATAAATAGAGGGTGCGGCCTAAGGGTGCTAACCCTAGTTATCATTTATAAATTGATTGTTGATGTGAAATGATATGTTTGGTATGCTGAACACTTGGTTATCATGGATACTTAGACTGTTGAGAACATGTTTATGTGATATGAGATATTGGATTGTATGTTGATTGTTTATGCTCTGTTATTGTGTTTTCTTGCTCGGCCTTGGCTCACGGGTGCTACATGGTGCAGGTAAAGGAAAAGGCAAGTTGGACCAATCCTGAGATGGAGAGCTGCGGGGCTGAATGTACATAGTCAGCTGTTCGGCCACCATGGCCAAGGAGTGGATCAGGACAAGGAATGCCTAACAGTCTGTTTTGCCTTAGAATGGCTAATTACTGTATTTAAATCTTGAATCTTTGTAAATGGTTCTAATATTATTATTTTTGGGATCCCATGTAAACAGAAAATGTTATTTATAAGAAATGCAGCTTTTGAGACCAAAATATTTTAACCCTAGTTCCACTCTAGTTTCAGTAACATGTTTTCAATTAAATGGACTTAATTAGCAAGTCTAGCACTTTTATAAACACACAGTGTAACGGTCTTGGCTATCCAGGGCATTACAACTTGTTTGTATATGTGGGAACTGTGCATGGACCTCACATTCCTATGATATTAGCATTGATGGCTAGAGACCTATTGCGAGGTGGTTGCATAGGATTCCTAGATAGTGTGGTGGATACACTTAGGGTTGTGCCAGTTGGACCTGAGGAGACCGGATTAGTCTATGAGTTTTTTGATGTATTCCCAGAAGAGTTACCAGGGTTGCTGCCGCATGGGGAGATAGAATTTGTTATTGAATTGGCATCAAGGACAGAACTAGTGTCTGTAGTACTGTACAAAATCACTCTAGCAGAATTGAAGGAACTAAAGGCTCAGTTACATGAGCTACTTGAATTGGGGTTTATTAGGCCCAATTTTTCTCCATGGGGTGCACCAATTTTATTTGTAAAGAACAAGGATGGGTCCTTGAGGATGTGTATTGATTACAGATTGCTGAATAAGCTGGCTATCTAGAATGAGTATCCACTGCCAAGGATCAATGACTTATTTATAAGCTACAAGGCAAGAAAGTGTTCTTAAAGATTGATCTTTGATCTGGTTATCACTAGTTGAGGATCAAAGATGAGGATATTTGAAAGACATCTTTTTGTGCCAAGTATGGGCATTATGAGTTCTTAGTCATGTTGTTTGGATTGACTAATGCCTCAACAACTTTCATGGATCTCATGAACAGAGTATTCTAGGATTACCTAGACAAAGTTGTGATCGTCTCAATCGACGACATCCTAGTTTATTCTGAGTCGGAGGCAAATCATGAGCAGCATCTTTGGTTGGTATTGCAGAGGTTGAGAGAGCACAAATTGTATGTCAAGTTCTAGAATGTGAGTTATGGTTACCTCATGTGATATTCCTTGGTCACATTGTTAGTAAAGACTAGATTAAGGTAAATCTGGCCAGGATTAAGGCAGCCAGGGATTGGCCATGGTCAAGGAGTGCTTCTGAGATCAGAAGTTTCCTTGGATTGGCAGGGTATTATCGGTGCTTTGTGGAAGGGTTCTGAAGGATTACGATACCACTGACAGAGTTGATACGCAAGAACCTGAATTTTGTATGGTTAGATAGATGTGAGAACAACTTCCAGGAGTTGAAGCGACAAATGATCACTGCTCTAGTTCTAAGTCTTCCTTCTTATCAGGAGAAGTTTATGGTCTATTGTGATGCATCAAAGAAGGGGTTAGGTTGTGTTCTTATGCATGTTGGAAAGGTTATTGCCTATGCATCATGACAACTAAAGGAATATGAACAGCGATACCCTACAAATGTCCTAGAATTAGCAGCGATGGTCTTTGTATTGAAGGTACGATGCCACTACTATTATGAGTAAAAGTGCGAGAAATACACTAAGCATAAGATCCTAAAATATTTATTTACCCAAAAAGATCTGAATATACGACAAACGGGTTGGATGGTGTTGGTGAAAGATTATGGCTGTGAGATTCTTTACCATCCAAGGAAAGCCAACGTGGTGGCAGATGCCTTGACTCTGAGAGGACCGAGACAATTATTTAGATTGAAGCAAATAACAAAGAAGTTGACAGAGGAGATAACTAGAGCAGGGATAACGTTGGTGGTGGGTCAGTTAGCCAATATCACTCTACAAGCTACTCTCTTGGAGAGAATAAAGGAAGGTCAGTTGAATGATCCTCAATTGATGAGGCACAGAGGGGACGTCCTAACTAAAGTGGCTAAGGACTATACTGTTTCAAAGATGGGTTTGATGAGATATAAAGAGTGGATTTGTGTTCTGATGGAGTCTGCTATCAGACGAGAGATTCTAGATGAATCTCACACTACACCCTATTCATTGCATGCAGCCACCACGAAGTTGTATTAGGATCTGAAATCTTTATATTGGTGGCCTGGGATGAAGAAAGATGTGATTGAATATGTGGCTACGTTCCTAACGTGTCAGCAGGTGAAGGCTGAACACCAGAGGGCAGTTGGGTTGTTGTAGCCTTTGGGTATTCTTGAATGGAAATGGGAGGACATTACTATGAACTTTGTAGTAGAATTACAAGGACCAAGGGATAGCAAGATTCAATTTGGGTGATTGTGGATCGGTATACCAAATCAGCCCATTAGTGGATCAATATGTTGAGCTATATGTGAAAGAGATTGTACGCCTTCATGGGGCTCCAAAGTCTATTGTGCCAGATTGGCACCCCACCTTTACTTCCAAGTTTTGGGGAAATCTGTAAAAGGCTATGGGTACGCAACTGAAGTTTAGTACATCCTATCATCCCCCAGCCAGATTGAAAATCTTAGAGGACAATTCAGATATAAGAAGACATGTTGCGAGCATGCGTTTTGGACTTTGAAGGGTCCTGGAGTGAGTATTTTCCTTTAATTGAGTTTTCCTACAACAATAGCTATCGGTCAAATATTGGAGTGGCTCCATATGAGATGTTGTATGGTAGGAAATGTAGATCACCCATCCATTGGGATAAAATTGGTGAGAGAAAATATCTGGGTCCTGAAGCAATTCAGAGGACTAATGAGGCTATCGAGAAGATTAGAGCTCGGATGCTCGCTTCACATAGTAGACAGAAGAGCTACGTTGTACCTAAGCATAGAGACATAGAGTTGCACATTGGAGACTATGTCTTCCTCTATGATTCACCTTTGAGAGGGGTGAAGCAGTTTGCGAAGAAGGGCAAGTTGAGCCCTAGGTTTGTGGGACCTTTTGAGATCCTGGAAAGGATTAGATGGGTAGCCTATAGGTTGGCTTTACCCTCGTCACTGTCAGGGGTTCATAATGTATTTCATATTTCAATGCTTCAGAAATATGTGTTAGATGCAACTCATATGTTGAGTTACGAGGATCTAGAATTATAGACAGACTTGTCCTATAAGGAGAGACTAGTACAAATCCTGGATAGAAAGGACAAAATCTTGAGCAACAAATCTATATCTTTGGTTAAGGTATTATGGAGAAACAATAAGGTCGAGGAGGCGACCTAGAAATTAGAATCAGACATACGGGATTAGTATCCCGAGCTGTTCGGGTAAATTTTGGGGACGAAATTTCTATAAGGAAGGGATAGTTGTAACACCCCAAAGTTCCTAATAAGGCTTAGTACCTTGATTAGGGTGCTGAGAGGGCATTATTGGAATATTATGTGATATTAGATGATTTAATTGAATATCTATGTGATTATGTGAATTGCATGAGTTATATTATGATATGACTAATTATGCATGTTTAAGTGTATTAAATGTGCGTAAAAGTCACACTTTTATATATAGGGGCATATATGTAATTTTGACCCGCTAATGGTATAACTATGGGGTAATTTGGTAATTTGATGAGTTACCGGGACTCATTGGAATATGAGTCGTATTTGAGGGAAATAGTGGTATTTCGTGAACATTGGAATTAATTGGGAATTATAAGTGTAATTGGAGGTTTAGTGAGATTAGAGTGTCTAATGACCTTTTCTCCCTCTAGGGGCTTTTAGAAGAAAGTTATTAGTAAGGGCATTTAGATCTTTTAGACCATTTGGTTAATAGGGCCAAGCTGAGTTAATTAACTCAGAAAAAACATACACTCTCTCTCTCTTATCTCTCATTACTATCTCTCCCTCTCACTTATGCTTTGCCTTCAAGAAGAACTTCATAATTCTTGATCATTCTTGAGTCTAGGAGGGAGCTTGTGGGAATTGAAACTTGTTGTGGGAGAACCAGTTGGGAAGCTCGAATTTTTAGAAGTAAGTTATGTTTTTGAATATTTTTGAGTTTCCTTTTTGAGTTCTTGGGGAGTTCCTGATTTTTGGGTATTGGGGAGTGTTTTGGAGGCTTTGAGTTGTTGTTTATTGTGTATTTGTATTGTTGGGACCATTTTGATGGTCAATTAAGATAAAAACCGAGTCTTGGCCCAGCTTTGGAAGACTTGTGATTTCTAAAAATAGCTGGTTTTCTGGGTTTGGATAGTAGCACCACGGCCCGCTAGAGCATCTTCGAGGTTGGGGTTTCCTCGAATTGCCTCTGCATCACGACCCTTAGTGGGCAGCGCTGCGACCGTTAGTTGTGGCCGCCATAGCGCAAAGTGCCTAAGAATTTAGGCTAGCACCTCGACCTAGTGTGGGGTCATGGCGAACCTGGGAGGCGTCGAGACTCAAAAAGAGAAAATTTGGAATACATGGCTTAGGGTTTTGGAAACTTGAATCAAAGGGCTTAGGAATGATTCTCTTATCCGATTTAGTAGAATTCAATTTCCCGGAGGGTAGGACTTTCTTTGAAAGCCTTATTGGTTTAGTTTATGATAATATATTCCTTATTATGGCTGTGACTAGGGTGCACCACTAGGCTCGAGAGGAACGGATCTCACTCAGGGTCGTCATACCTAGTTTTCTTAGGACTTGAGTTAAGAAAGTTGCACTTGTTCTAAGATTAGGGCTTGAGCCCCAGTTATGGATCATGGTTATTACCATGCATGAAATGTGTTGATTAAACATGATTGAATTGCACTGTGCATATCTAGATCAAGTGATAAATGCTTATCTGTTTGTATTGGATTAAAAGCTCAGCTTCTGAGCTGTGGTCTAAAATAGTGTGCAGAACGTAGCCTATTATGGCTGGGCCAACCTGGAACTGTGATATACGTTTGTACAGCTCTATACCCTCTTGGAACTTAGAGAGTGGTTCATTCTTGACCAACTCTATAGCCTTTTACA
Source organism: Humulus lupulus (assembly GCF_963169125.1). NCBI lineage: Eukaryota > Viridiplantae > Streptophyta > Magnoliopsida > Rosales > Cannabaceae > Humulus > Humulus lupulus. Next base: position 221,903,800 of record NC_084793.1, read on the forward strand.
AAGGGAATAATGCGATGGGCATGTGTGTGACTCTATGGCCACTTAAATAGATTGAATGCATGCCTTAGTGTTGGTTATAACTGCTAGGCATGCTATTTATGATATGTAGCCTGTTGAATAACTGTTTATGAGCATGTTTATGTTTTCTTGCTGAGCCTTGGCTCACAGATTCTACGTGGTGCAGGTAAGGGCAAAGAGAAGTTGGACCAGCCATGAGTTGGAGAGCTTCAGGGGTGGGGTGTACATATGCGGCCTGCTAGACCGCCGCGACCGAGATTGCTTGCTGGAACTAGGGTTGAACCTTGTTTTTTCCTCCTAGGCTAGCCTTTTGTATATTTTTTGTATTTGTACCAGTTTATAAACTCTTTTTGGGATCCCACGAATAGACTTAATTCTTTTAATGAAATGGTTACTGTTTGACCAAAAATTTTAATACCTAATCCTTGAGTTAGTCTTAATTACACTTTTTAAGTCCAAATGACTCGTTTAGCGCGTTAAGCACTATTGAAAACACACAATGTAACAGTCTTGGATTAGCAGGATGTTACAATAAGCTCTTCCAATCTTCATTGCAGTTTCACCATCAACTTCCTTCGTGTAAGTTTTTCTTCCTCTTCTCGTTTGTACGAGTTTTTTTATTTTTTTGTATATATATTCTCCTTTGAGTTCTTGAAATTTTCTTGGAAATTTATTAGAAAAGAGGATTGTTTTATAAGGGATTTAAGGGAAAAAATGAGTTATCTAGGGGAAAATGGCGTTTCTCTAAGTTGTAGAGTGGTAGGCTATAGATTTCGTGTAGTACAAGAAATATAGTTTTAGATGCAAGGTTTATATACACGCAAACCAATGATAACCTCTTTTTGGGTAACTACCTATTTTTTGATATAAAATCGGATCAGCCCAAAATGGAAATTATCCACCCACTATATGTGAGTGTAATCTCGACACTTCGAGCCTGATTCGACCCGAATGACTCGAAACTATTCTCTCGTTATTTCGAGCTCAAGCTAGAATTTTCAAGATTATAAAACCCCTCATGATGAATTGAATGTCCCTTTTCCCGAAACCAAAGATTAAACAGGAACACGAAGATCGACTTGAACGTGAAGACATTAGTGCCGACTTTTGACATCAAGTCATCGTGGTCAAAGAAGGTAAAATGAAGAGGTTGCGCTTAGCCATTCACGCCGACCCTGATTCCCAGATTTGTCCAGTTCCTTTGGGCCCCAAACTCAGAGTAACTGTAGCTTTCCACCCCTAACAAACTCCCATTTGAGATCATGGAAAGTTCTTCAAGCAAAGATCCAAGGTCTTCAACCCCTAAGACATCTTCTCTCCCATATTCAAAAAGTGAATTCTTCGAGGTCGATTATTACCCAAGCTCGGTCACATCTACCAAGTAGGTTTCGAACATCCTGTCTTATCATGGTTTAAAGTTTTTCGCAGAGCTAGTCCGTCGAGCTCCCAACCCTAATGAGCGGAGCAGCTATGCTCCGGTTGAAGGCAACCTGGAGCAAAAATATAAGCTCGTGGCATGCAGTCATGAGCATATTCGAATTGGGGCTCTTTTTACCTTGAGAGACTACTTCAAGAAGTTTATTGACTGGGTCGGAATAACTCCCTTCCAATTATGGTCCAATTCCTATAGAGTCCTAGCGGCTCTGAGGTCGCTATATCATGAGATGAAATAGGAGGGACCTTCTGCATATGAGATTTTTTATCTCTTTTGCCTCAAGAGTAACCCCACGAGAGCCAAAGTCAGAGATGGATTATATTATCTATCGAGCTGGCCTAGAGAGAGAAGGCTCTTTGAAGACATTCCCAACCATCCTCCCAACATTAAGAAGCGGTTCTTCTGGACCAACGGTCTCGGCCCCTCCAAATTCTTCTCCTTCCAATGCATATGTAAGTTCCTTTCTAGTATATTTAAGACTCAATTTTTTATCATCTTTGAGCTCGAATGCTTATTCAAATATTTACGTAGCCAACTTTGATCGCTCGAATCCATCCAAGGATATGGTGGATCATTGAGAAGAAATCTTGAAGCTTCCTTATGGAAAGCAATCCATCCATTACTTACTTAATGAGGACAAGCTTTGTCTTTGTGGTCTCCTTGGCAAAGGTGAGTCCATAGATGACGCTAAGATTCATAAATATGTGAGATGGGAAGGCGTCCCTGTCCCTACTCCTTCCAAACCTCTTCCAAGGAAGAAAAAAGTGGGTTTGAACTCAAAACCCTCCACTTTCTCCCCCGACGAACCCTCTTTCTTGGGAAACTAAGCTCAAGATGAGGCCTCCTTAGGCTCATCTGATGGAGGTAAAGTTATTCTTGATATGCCCGATTGGTCTCCCACTCTTTTTGAATGGGAGTAGATTGTCTGAGTTTCTTTTAAGAACTCAAAGAATAACTTTATGACCTGGTGATGGGGTAGATTATACAGTCCATAGGGATGATAGTTGGTTGGCCAAATCCTAAACAATGTATAATATTAATGAAGTATGGGAAGGCATAGGATTACAATATGGCTCAAATGATTGGAAAGATCTATTTGAGTTATCTCCCACATTGCAAGATGATGAATCAAACTCACCTATGGAGCCCACTCAAGTTATCGAGATATCCTCAAATGACTTAGAAATTTCTTGGACTTCGAGTTCTTCCAGATAGGTTTCCCTAATAATGCTATATTTTTTTTTCAACGAACTATGAATGAATACTTATGTTCTTTTTTCCACATCTTCCAGGCGAGATGGATTCAGACGTGGAAAATCTTTTCAGCAGACCCCCCTCATTGAAAGGTTTGAAACAAGGCCGGGTCTCCTCCAAGACCAACAAGCCTACTAAGGTGGCCAAGGTATCCGAGACTACATCTGCAACCTTCGGCCCTCTGCCTGCTTCCTCATGTATTGTCGTTGTGACCTCATCTGAGACTCTTCAACCTCTTCTCTCGAGCCAGACTGTTCCTCTTGAAAAATCCCCTTTATCGGACAAACGGAAAAAGACTATTGGTGCCTCAAAGACCCGGCTCTTGTATGCTCCCACTGTTGTTCGCAAGTTTACCATCTCAACCCACAAAAGGGAGTTCGTGGTTGACAATGTAGCTAGCGCCTCGGGAGCTGATCTCATATCAGAAGTCCTCACCCGTGTGGGGTGAGCCTCTAATTATCTCCACAGTCCCCACTGGGAGTTCTTGAAGGGAAATAACACTACCTCCCTCTTTGACAAGGGCAGAGAATTGATAACCTTGGTAAGAGTTTATTCTATTGAATTTGAAGCATTATTTGAATTTGAATCTTTTTATTCTCTTATATTTTAACACTTTGTGCTTGATGCAGGGCCTTCTCAACCTCCACCGCCACTTTTATGTCCTTTTCGAGGAGGTGGCCACCAGTCACAGGCTTGCCTGTGATGCCAAGAACACTCAAACTCGAGCTGAAGATGCCCTCCAGGAGACAAAGGGCAAGCTAGTGGTTGCATAATTTGATCTTGAAAAGGCGAGGAGGGAGCTATGAAAAGGTTTCAGAGTTATCCTCTAAAGTAGTCGAGCTCAAAAGAGTCCACAACTTAAATGCCAAGCTCAAGGAGGAGAAGAAGGCTACCTACGAGGAAATGGAGAGCGAAAAGCTCGACTATTGGAGGAATTCACTGCCAAGAAGGACAAGGCGATCGACATGACCATGTACCATATATGGTTCATGAATCGTGACCTTGACACAAGTTTTTTTGGCAGGCAAAGAGGAAGAATTCTTAGAGAGGTTGTAGGCTCACTTAGCAGAAGAGTAAGGTGATTTTGCCACGAAGGAGGCGAGGGCAAAGGAAGCAGCAGGTGAGGTTGATACTGAGGGCACCCAACAATAATTAATTTACTTGTTAAGGGCCTCACCCCATATTTTTATTGTAAATATTTAAGACATCTGTAGCCAAGACAATTTATAGCTCGTAGTGTTGATTTATTTTAGCTTTTGAAATTACATTTCTAACTTTTTAGAGTAGTTTTATGTTTAAATTTCTTTATCAAGAAAATTTATGCACATATATTTGGCTTTTTTTTTATACTTGTTTATCCATACAAGTAAATCTCGAGCTTACATCGAACCTCCATATTATTATGTATGGTTTGTCCTTTGCTCTTGGTTCGATCTCGTTTTTGATGAGATCGAATACTACTTATACCTAATATTTTTATTTTAATTTTTTTTTAATGATTTATAGTTTTATTTGTCTAGTTATATCTTGCTTATTATCAATTTCTTTTCCTTGTCCATGATCATGGTTTCATGTTGAAATCATGTGTTGCAAAAATATTTCCAACTTGAAATATATTGGTTGGTTAACCCAGACTTTTATATGATCATGTTCGTGTTTGGTTAAATATCCCTGCACTTGTTAATTATTTTTATTTTTTGTCTATATTTTGTCGAGCCTATGGTATCATTGGTATACCATATATTCTCCCTTAATATCTTATGATTATGAAATCTTAGGTTGTTTGAACACTGAGAACAAGCAAAAAATTAAAAATTAAAAAATAACCAAAATGAAAATGAATAGTACTTTATGGATAATACTAAAAAGTAAATACAAGCTTGGTTACAATTAAATAAACATCTTCCAAAATGTATTGATAATATTTTCATAGATGTTCACTATTCCAATGTAACGACCCAAAATCGCTAATAAGGCTTAAGGGTCTTGATTAGTGTGTCAGGAGGGCATTAATGGAATAATTGTGATGTAAATGAGTAATTATATGTTTAGTAATGTTTATATAATAATTGATGATACTATGTGTTAATGTGATATGAAATAAATATGTGGTATATGTGAGAACCACATTATTATGTGGACAGGTTCGTAAAGCACGACTCGAGACGATTCTAGGGTCAGATAGCGGGGAAAGTCACAACGGGACTTAAGATATGACTTTGGATAAGTCGGGGGTATATTTAGATAGCGAGTAGTAATTTGGACTATCGGGTCATGAAAATAAATATATGGAGATATATTTGAGGTTAGGATGTCTAGGCGAGAATATTGGGGGATTTTACCATTTTGGCCTCGGGGACGGTTCTGGCACCCCGAGCCTCGGGATTAACTTAATGTGTGAGATAGACATAAGGAAGCCTTTAGAAAATACAAACCGACTAAACACTCTTATCTCAGCTCTCTCTCACGCTCAAGGAAAACAAAGGGGAAGGAAGGAAACACAGAAAACTAAAGGGAACAAGCTGGAATTCCTGGGATTTGTGGTGAGGATTTGGAGGTTTAGCTCAGGATTAAATCAAGAACTAAAACATGGATTAAGGTAAGCATCTAATCTTCTTTTCTGTGGTTGAATTCTGAGTTCTAGCTGGGTTTTGGTTAAGTGTTGAAGCAAACATAGTTTTGATGTCTTAAGGCAGAATTAAGAAGGAAACTTGGAGATTAGCTTGGCTTTGGCTTGGTGAGGCGATTCAACAGAAGAGGTAAGTTACAACTCATGATTTAGAGGTTTTAAATTGGGTTTGAATGGCTGGTTTGAATGTTTATAGCTCTTGAGTTTTTGAAATTGAAAGGAGAAAATTAGTATGTGTTGGGTTGAGTTTTCTATGGAATTATGTTGTTTAGATCATGCTAAAGGAGTTGGGATTAATTGGTTAGAAGTTGGGGAGCTTTGGGATGGTTTAAGGTGAGGTTTCAGGCTTAGAACTGGTGTAAATTTTGGGTTCGAAGGGGAGGGCCACGGCTCTGTTCTAGAGCGCTGCGGCCCTAGCATGCAAGGGAGCCAAAGGCAAGCCCCACGACGCCCAAGGCAAGGGTCGCGGCGCGCGTCCTCCTTCAGGGGTGGTGTTGGTTCTGTTTTGGGGAAGGACCACGGCTAGGCTTTAGGGGCCGCAGCCCTTGGTTGCACACATGAGTCTTTGAGGGTTTTAGGCATGGGGAAGTGGTCTAGTGTGCTTGGGATTGGTTCCACCACCGTGCTTGGTGGAACTTGGATTTCCGAGAGTTAGTATTATAACTAGAAACCTAAATCGGAGTATTAATGGAACCCTATACTTTGGTTGTGACTAGGTGATAAAGGCTTAGGCACGGGAACGGATTGTGCTTGAGAGGCGTTGCTCGTAATTCAATAATCGCACAGACTAAAGGTAAGAAAACTGCACCTGGTTGAATATATGTGACGGGACTAAGGGCTCCCTATTGTAAATGCTTGAAAAGTTGGTATTATGCCATGCAAGCCATTTAGTGAACCAACGACCTAAGGGTGCCAAGGGTTTCACTAGCGCACAGGGCGCGGCTCGGCCACTGGTAGCCGAGGACAGCTTATTATGCACTGAGCTTAGTTTAAGCGGGCCAGAGTCAGTGGGTTAAACAGAGGGTGCGGCCTAAGTCATTGGCCCTGAATATTATGTGATATGAGTGTTATACGTGATAGAATGTATCTTGAATTTTATTATATGCACTGAATATCTATTGGAGGTTATTTGATGGGAATACATGCATAATGAGTTAATTGTCTGCTCTCATTGACTGAGTTGTTTAAAATGTTTTCTTGTTGGGCCTTGGCTCACGGGTGCTACGTGGTGCAGGTAAAGGCAAGGGCAAATTGGACCAGCCTTGATTGGAGAGCTCAGCGAGCGGAATGTACATAGTCAGGTGCTCGGCCGCCATGGTTGAGGTCTAGGCAAGGACGAGAAACCTGAAGTCTGTTTGTTTTTCCTTAGTATGGCTAGTGAATACTCATGTATTTTTTTGGGAGTCTGTTAACTTATTTTAACGCTACTTTCTTATGGGATCCCGTGTTCAATACAGCTTAAATATATGAAATGAGTCTTTTGAGACCAAAACCGTTTTAACCCTAGCTCTTACATGTTTAGTGACACGTTTTTAAAATGTTTACTTGATTAGCGAGTCTTGCACCTTTATATGTACACAGTGTAACGGTCTTGGCTATCCAGGGCGTTACATCCAACCTCGTGGGACCAATTATCCAATTAGTCGAGCTGCTTTGTAGAATCCAGGTCGAATGATGGATTCAATTTGGTAAGGTCCTTCCCAGTTAGGCTTGAGTACTCCTGCTATTGTATCTTATGGGGCTAGAAATACTCGTCTCAGTACCAAGTCTTCCACTCCAAACTGTGTGTCTCGAACCCTATTGTTGAAGTACCTTGTGGCACATTGCTAATATGCGACATTTTTTAGCTGAGCTTCATCTCATTTTTCTTCTTATAAATCTAAGGATTCTTCGTGTTGGATCTGATTTGAGGCTTGTGTATATGCCTCACATCTTAGTATCGATACTTCGACCTCGATTGGTAACATAGCCTCACAACCATAGGCTAATGAGAAGGGTGTGTGCCCAGTCGAGGTTTGAGTTGTCATTCAATAAGCCCATAGTACTTGTGGTAGTTCATCTGGCCATTTTCCTTTAACCTTTTCAAGCCACTTCTTTATTGAACTCTTCAGTGTATTGTTCACATATTTGACCTGACCATTTTCTTGGGGATGAGCTACTGAAGAAAAGCTTTTTTATAATCCCATTTCATTCTCAAAACTAAGTGAACAATTCGCTATCAAATTGGGTTCCGTTGTCTGAAACTATTTTTCTCGGTATTCCATGTCGACATATGATGTTCTTGACCACGAAGTCAATGACCTTTTTTGAGGAGATAGTAGCTAAAGGTGCAACCTCAGTCCATTTAGTGAAATAGTCCACAACTACTACTGCATATTTAACTCTACCTCGCCCCATTGATAGCGACCCTATGAAGTCTATGCCCCATGTGCAAATGGCCATAGGGAGGTCAACATGGTGAGCTCATGGTATCGACGCAAACCTGTGGCATTTATCACAATGTTTAACATAAGTGAATGCATCAGCTTTTAGGGTAGGCCAGAAGTATCCTTGCCTTATTACTTTATTTGAGAGGCTATGGCCCCTGCATGATCTCCACAAAATCATTCATGGATTTCTTCGAGGATTTGTTTGCTTCTGGTGGGGTTACACATCATAATAGAGGCATATAATATCCTGTCTAGTACAATATTCCCTCCAAGATAGTATATCTTGGAATCTTGTACATTAACATTCAAGTCGCATTTTGATTTTTAGGGAGATTCCCGGTTTCAAGGTAGTCGATTATAGTTGTCATCCATGTTTGTTGCAAGTCAATCATGTCGACTTCGTTTATTTCAAGCTTGGTGATACTTGGTTGTGGTAGAAACTCTATTGGGACCACATTGAGTGTGTCGACTTCCTTAGTTCTCGCAAGTCGTGCTAAGGCATCAACATTCGAGTTATGTTTCCTTGGGACTTGTTTGATCATGTAATATTCGAACTGCTTGAATGATGTTTTGACCTTTTCCAAGTATGCCACCATTTTAGTCCCTTGAGCCTAGTACTCACCCCATACATGGTTGACCAGTAGTTGTGAATCACTATAATAGTGTATAGATTTGGCTTTTAGCTCGGAAGCCACTCGAAGCCCTGCCAGTAGTGCTTCATATTCAACCTCATTGTTTAATACTTCAAAGTCAAATCTCAACGCCAAATGAAATTTGTGTCCTGATGGGGTTATTAGTATAACACCTTCCCCGATACATTTTCATTGGATGATCCAACAACATAAAGTTTCCATAGCTCTCGAGTTGGGGTTATTACTTATTTGTTGGATATTCTTGTGCATTCTACTATGTAGGCCAGATACTGGCCCTTTATCATTGTTCTCGTGTGATATGTGATCTTGAACTTCCCAAGCTCAATGACCCATTTCAATAGTCGACCTGATGCTTTAGGCTTTGATAATATTTTTCCTCAATGTTTGATAAGTTAGCACATGTATAATTTTAACTTGAAAGTAGGGTCGCAACTTTCAAGATGTGCATACTAGGCACAACACGAGCTTTTCCATTAGAGGGTACCGTGATTCAGCTCCTAAGATTCATTTACTTATGTAATAGACTGGCCTTTGTACTTTCTTGTCCTCCCAAACTAACACTGCACTAATTGCATGCTCAGTTGTGGCGAGATATAAGTACAACATTTCACCAAAGACTAGTTTAGATAAAATAGGCGGTTACGCGAGGTGTTTTTTAAGAGCTTTGAAAGGAAAGCTTGCACTCGTCTGTCAACTTGAATTTCTTGCCCCCTCTCAAAAGATTAAAGAAGGCAGGCATTTATCAGTGGATTTTGAGAAGAACCTACTGAAAGTTTCCATTCATCTAGTTAAGTTCTGGACATCTTTATGCTTTTGCGATGAAGGAATATCTATTAGAACCTTGATCTTGTCTGAATTTGCCTCGATGCCTCGAGCATTCACTATAAAACCTAGAAACCTTCCCGAAGATACCCCGAAGGAACACTTTTGCGGGTTAAGTCTCATATTATACTTTCGAAGTATAGTGAAACACTCCGCAAGGTCGACTACATGGTTGTTATTGTTTTTGGATTTTACTAGCATATCTTCCACATACAATTCCAAGTTGTTTCCAATTTGTTCAGCGAACATACTATTTACCAATCTCTAGTATGTCGCTCCTGCATTCTTTAGCCCAAATGGCATCGCATTATAATAGAATAATCCTTTATTTTTCATAAAACTCGTGTGTTCATGGTTGGGAGCATGCATTGCTATCTGGTTATATCCAGAGTAAGCATCCATGAATGACATGATTTCATGTCTCGTGGTTGCATCAACAAGCTGATCAATTCGAGGCAATGGGAAACAAGTCTTTGGGCATGCCTTATTCATGTCCGAATAATCAATGCAGGTTCGCCACTTTCCATTCGGTTTGTGAACTAAAATTGGATTGGCTATCCAGTCTTGGAAAACGCTTCTCTTATGAAGTAATTTGGCTTTAACCTATCAACCTCTTGTTTCAGAGCTTGTTTCCTTTCATCATCAAGGAGACTTCTTTTTTGTTGTTTCGGGGGGAAGCTCTTATCTATGTTTAATGCATGGATTATTATGTTGGGACTAATCCAAATCATATCTTAATGGGACCGTGCAAAAACATCCTGATTTTCCCTTAAAAAGCATATTAATTGCTATCTCCCTTCCTTAGTGAGGTTCTTCCCAATCTTCACCAATTTGGTGGCATCTTTATCATCGAACTGAATATCCTATAGTTCCTCTACTGGGCCGAGATCAGTCTGGTATTCTCCCATTCTTGGGTCAATCTCATCCTCGACCTCAAAAACTCTCTCTTCAATCTCCTCAATCACAACAAGGGCTTGGGCACTAGATTGACCCTTCCCCTTCATGGAGATATTGTAGCATTCTCGAGTTGCTAATTATCTCCTTTTAATATCCCAATTCCAATCAGTGTTGGGAATTTTATTGCCAAGTGTCTTACTGACATCATTATCCCCAGCCCAATCAGGGCTAGTGACATTGTAAGCCGATGGAGTATCCACCACTTTGAATCCGAACATCTTCATGAGCGAGACGGGATATTCTCTAGATTTAGACTGATCCACAAATGATTATCTATTATGATAAGAATTAAATCTTTATGTTAAATGAAAAGTTTATAAAGATAATTAATTTCCATCGATCCTGTCATATATAATCTCTATTATATACAACACTTTTAATAAGATGTTTATCCACATCAGTAATCTGAATCTAGATTACTTGCATCCCGTATGCTTAGTAAACTGCTCTAGTAACCATTCATTAAAGATTCCTTACTTTAATTTGTTATTGACAATTTGATTCATTATATATGATCTCAATTCTCTCGTACTAATACAAGATCATATTCTCATGAATGAATAAGGAATTTTCTTGATATAATTATGTAATTAATTCAAACAATAATTATAACATTCAAATATAATAAAATTGTATTTTATTTAAATCAATAAAATGTCTTTACATTCTTTTAGGCCATTAATCCTAAAATTCTCCCACTTGCCCTCAAAGCGTACATGACATATAAACAACTTTGAAGGAAGCATTTTGGTAAATGGGTCCGCCAGGTTCTGTTATGAAGCTATCTTCATAATAGTTACATAACCTTGGTGCACAATCTCTCTAACTAGATTGTATTTCCTTTCTATACGCTTTCCTCTCTTGTGGCTTCTAGGTTCTTTGGAGTTAGCATATCTGTTATCCCTCAAAATTCAAGAGATGACATGATGAATGAGAAAGCAGCACGTGGCATCACAAATCATGGAAAAAATGACAAAGTATTGAAAAAGACCGACGAACAAAGATGGATAGGTCCAGGACCTATAGGGAAGTCCACCAGGCCTAAACTCCCTAGGGGTGGTCGATCTAGCCCTAACCCCTAGGGGTGGTCAGCCTAGCATGCCTAAGAACCACATGGGGTGGTTAGCCCACCCTATTCTTCTTAGGGTGGTCGATCTAAACTTCCAAATACACTTCATTGGATAAAGTTCACGCTCATTCAAGCGGGAATCAACAAGCCTAGCACCCAGAAGATCAACAGGCCTAGCACCCAAGCTCTAAAGGGTCATCGGGCCTAGCACCTAAGTGTCATTGACCAACCAAGACTTAGCGTTTTCTCAAAGGTTTCAATTGTGCATGGTCAACCATGATCCAGAGAAATAACGAGAAGACCCACGATCTCATAATCATGGGAAGGTGGACACGTATCTCCACTCCTAATGATCATGTCCAAACCACGATCCCCAGTCTTGTTGATCATGTAACAACCAATGGGTACAATAAATAAAGGACCCAGGGCTTCATTTGGAGGGATAGATTTTGGAGAGACCTTTGAATCGATCATTTGATTAAATTCTGTAGAGAGAATCTAAAACCTAGAGCATCAAGAATAGATCTTTTGATTTTCTGTCACATAGTCTTTCTCAAATCTTATTTCAACTCTCACTTAGCATTCCTTTTATAGACTCAGTTAGGTCATTTATTTTAATTAAAAAACCAATAAAATAATAGATAATATCAGCCTAATGGTCGAAATTCTCATGGGCTTTAGGCCCAAGAAATTTCTCATTTAATTACAAGCCCATTGGACATAAAATCAAGGCCTATATTATTTTCTATTAATTAATCAATTAAATAATTATTTAAATCCTTATCAAATTAATTATATATAATTAGAACCTTGATTTAAACTTATTAATTAATCTAGACACTAATTTGTCTTAATTAATAAATATAGCTTAAAATCTATTTTCTTCTCTAAATTGTATTACTCTGTGAAACTATCCAAGATTGATCTGGTCAACTTTGGTAATCCTAATTGATAATTAAATAAATTAATTGAGATTATCTAGATGATTTTATCTAAGGTACAGTGCAGGCCATGGGCCTATGAAATCAAGCTCCAATAAGTTAAAATAAATTTAACAAATAGATTTACTAACTTATTAATTCCTCGTGACTCCACTAAAGACTCAGAATTGCACTCTTGAATTCATAGAACGCTCTATAAGTAATATAGATACGTTATTAATTATCCATTGTTACAACCATAATTGTCACTCAATCATTTATAGAGAGTCTACAATGAGATGGGACTAAAATATATTTTTATCCCTTATTGTATTTTATCCTTAAAACACTTAGTTCCTTATAAATGATATTTCAGTAAACTAATATTAATTATTGAAATGAGATCTCTATCATTTAGCACCTTGAACCAAACAAAAAGGAAATCATCGTTTTACTTCTTCTTTAAAAGCTATAGATGTTCATATCTATGATTAACACTCCCACTCAATTATACTACCGAGTTCCCAATATGTAAGTATGGGCTAGTCCGTAGGGTAAGATAGTAACGAACAAGTCAACAAACTTAGATAATACAATCAGTTAGAATACTAACCACTCAGAATTGAGATTGAATTGACATTTGGTCAACTATATGATATGACTAGAATATATAATAACAGTATGCTTACTTATCCTATCAATTGTCAATATCGGTCCAGTCCGATGTAACAAATACATCTGATCTTATCTACCTTGCTAATGTTCTAGAAAGAACATAACACTACAATGTGTAAGTAGATCATATCGTAGATTGGCAAGTCAGTGTAAATCATGTGCATTGACTAATCTTAAGACTAACTTATGTTTGAATATATATCATATTTATATTCCACTGTAATTACATCACTATAGATACGATTAGCTATATGCTTGGGATTTAATAGAAGTTTATATTAAACAAATAATCATGAAAATAAAACATGTGAGCAAAGTGATTGACCAAGTAAAAATTTGATTTCTATTCTTTTATTGATAATAAAATGAGATTACAAAGAAATTGAGTTTTAATTAGGGAATAAATTCCCAACAGGGCCTTAGGCTGAATCATTGGTGGTGCAAAGTTTAAAGGTTGAGGGTCGTTTTAAGGACCCTTAGTATTGGTCGTTGGCTGGCTGGAAGGTGAATTTGTGTTTTTTCTTTTTTCTATGGGCTATATGTTTAAGACGACCCATATTTGGTTTTTTCTTTGGAAGTTCTTGTGGAAGGCTGGTAATAGTAATTGGGGGTGGTGCCAAAGTTTCTGGAAAGGGCAGAGAAGGTTGTTCTTGATCCTCGAACAACAGAGCAAGAAGATCGTTGCTATTGGTCTCTCACCTCCCCAGGGATCATGCATGAATATCTGAGAAGAGCAAAGGTGAAGTGAGAATCTACAACCAATAGATAGAAGAAAAAGAAAAACAAGGATAGCGCTGCTCGTGTATAAAAGTTAAGCTTTTATAAGACCAGAATCATCTTGATAAATACACAATAAAACATGCGAGGACGTTGGGAAAACAGATCCAAAAGCGAATGTGAAATTTTTTTCAAAAAAACTTTTCAACTTTGAAAAATGGCAGGAAAAATCCAATTTTCTCGAAACACCCAAAATCGAATTATCACTTTGATTTTGGACTCGAAATTAGTGTAAATATACCATGTATTACTTCTAAACATTTTTTTGTGCATTATAGTGCCTAAAATTCATATCCTAGCGTAGTTATCTATGTGTTTTTTCCTAAACCCGATTTACCCAAAAAAACTTGCAAAGAACAGTGTAAACCCAATTATGAAAACATGTAAATCAAGGCCAAAATACATGAAAATTGCTACAAAAATAAGAGGATGAATTCACAAACTTAGTTGAAGTATGGATTGTTGAAGAAAACATGAAGGTGGTGCTTGAAGTTGATCGAAGATTGCCTCGGATCGAACTGAAGTCTCTAGGTTTCTTGGAGATTCTTTTGAGTGTTCTTGAAGAGAGAGAAGGCTCGGGTAAAAAATGAAAAGAAGTGAGGGGGGTTATATTTATACTGCTCTGGGAGTTAATGGAGAGTAATGATGAGAATAGAGTTTCAATACATGGGGAATCGTAATAACTGTCAGAACGTGTCTGGGGAACCGAAAGGGTGATGATTACTTTCTTTTTCGAAAAAGTAAGTACTGACAGATGTGACAGGTTAGCTGGATTGCTGGTCGAATAAGTTTATTAAATGTTGATCGCATTAAAATAAACTTGGGGGGAAAATGTTTTCCTAAAAAAATATTTCAATGATGACGTGGCATGTTTAAGATGCACATGGACTGCACGTGACTGGTTTTTAATGAAGGCCTGGTCGACCAACGACCAGGGGATCAAGAGAAAATCGAGCTGCTCGATAGGCACAAAGAATATGCTGAGCATCAAAGAAGAAGATGTGCTGACTTATGCGACCAGATCTGCTCGTAGGACCAAATCCAGAGTTCAAGGACGGTTATGAGTTTGATATTTCTTGGATATTTGACTCACTTTATATGTAAATATCATTATTTCTATTATTATTTAAATATGCTTGTAGCACAAGTTAAGGATGGCCCATGGGCCTATATGTACATCCTTAAGCTTATAAATAGAACTCATGGGATTCATTTAGGAGATACGCAATAATTTGTATTCAGAGAGAACAAGTGCTTTTATACACGATCTTTGTATTGCACTTCAGAGTTTGTGAAATTTTTTTTTGGGAAATCAGAAAAGTATATTTCACCAAATAACCATTTACAAACTAACAGCACCTCACTTCAAGGCCTGCACCAGACTATACACCAGACCACCAAAATAGAACAAAAATGCAACCTATAATTCCTCAAACCATTTTATATCATCCTGACAAATATGCTTAGGTCAAACAAATAGGATTCTATTTTTAACAGACTCAGCTATCCTTTTTACAATTAGATCTAATCTAGCTATTTTTAAAGACCACAAGGCTTCATTTCTGGACTGCCAAAGATGATACACCAGAGCAGCAAGGCAAGAGGCATAACAGAGTTTCCTAAATTTGCTAAGCTTTGATCGATTGTTCCACCTAACCAGCTGCTGCAATGAAACAGATTTGGCTTGCCAATGGAGCCATCTTTTGACTTCCTGCAGACACCTTTTGCTGACATTACACTCAAAAAACTAATGAGCAACAGATTCCTTCTCAACTCCACACAGGAGACAAGTATAATCCTGCATTATACCAAATTTGAACAACCTATCTCTAGTTTTTAGGCGATCTTGGACAGTCAACCAAAAAATAAATCCGTGTTTGGGTAAGTTAAATCTACTCCAAACCTCCTTACTCCATTGATAGTTATCACCTTCTGGCCAAATTAAATCATATCCCTGTTTAATGCTATAAATCGCACCTGAGAACTGATGCTCATCAACCAAAGATTTAAGGGTGTCCTTGACAGCAACTATTTTCCTCCAGTACCAGCTACTCTGCATAGGAGCAGAGTAGTCCCACCAAACCTGTTCCTTTATATACACAGAATTAATCCATTTAACCCACAAGTCATCCTTCTTAGAGGAAATTGCCCAGACATACTTCCCAAGAGCAGCTTTATTCCATGCCAGGATGTTTCGGAAGCCAAGCCCTCCAGCCCTTTTAGGACGACAGATTCTCTCCCAAGCGACCCCTCCTGGGCTAGAACAAGTAGTTGTCCCGTGCCACAGGAAAGCCCTACAAATAGCATTAATCTCCTTCAGGATTCTTTTCGGGATAAGAAAAAGCTGACTCCAATATGAGTGAATAGAGATTAGCACCGAGTTAATAAGAATGATCCTCCCTACAAAAAACAAGTTCCTAGTGCTCCACCGCCTTATTCGCCCAGTCATTTTCTCAAGGAGAACCGAACACTCCATGGCAGAATTTTTTTTAGCACAAATAGGCACTCCCAAGTACCTGAAAGGCAATGAGCTACGCTGAAAACAAGAGGCTTCTAAAATACGCTGAACCTCAGCTTCGTCCATGCCCCCACAATAAATGGCAGACTTTTCTTCGCTAGGGAATAAACCCGAGGTCTTGGAGAATAATTTCAATCCTTGCAATAAACCTACCATGAATAAATCCGCCTTGATTCTTAACAATCAGATCTGGTAAAACATGTTTTAACCGAGAGCAAATTAATTTTGTGGCCACCTTATAGATCACATTGCAACAGGCAATGAGTCGATAGTCACTAACATTGGAAGGGCACTTACTCTTAGGAATGAGAGTAAGGGTAGTAGCATTGATTTCCTTTAAAATACTGCCCGTGTGGAGAAAAGACAGCACAACTTCACTCATGTCAGCCCCAATAATATCCCAACAGTCTTGAAAAAAATAGCTACAATATCCATCCAGTCCAGGAGCTCTTATACCAGGAATAGAGAATACAGTTTGCTTTACCTCTTCCATAGAATAAGGCTCTAGCAGAAGCCTAGCTTGCAAATCATTCACAACCAGCCCATGCCGAACCACATTCCTGTTAACTGATAATCTGTTTTCTAGCTTGCACCCCAACAAAGTTTGATAATAAGAAAGGAAAACGGAGGAAACTTCTTCTGGCTTGTCTACCCAAACACCTGTTTCAGATTTGACTTAGTATATTCTATTTTGGGCTCTTCTATCCCTAAGACTAGCATGAAAAAATGATGTATTTTCATCTCCTTCTTGCATCCACTTAACTTTTGCTTTTTGATGAAGAAAGGAACAATATACTTTGTGTATCTCGGAGTAGTTTTTCCTAGCTTGAGATTCTTTAACTATCATCCTCTCATTCAGCAGATCTCCTTTTAAATGGTCCTGGCATTCTTTGAGATCCTGCACAGCTTTGATATGAGCCGACTGAAGCTCATTAAAACCCTTCCTGTTCAGCTCCTTAAGTAAGGTTTTTAAACGTTTTAACTTCCTCACAACTCGATACATTGGGGTTCCGAACACCACTCCCTGCCAATCATGTTGAACCTGTTCAAAGAAGTCAGGAGCAGAGGCCCACATTTTAAAGTAACGGAATGGCTTCTTACCATTTCCCACAGCAGGATAAATAGACAACATGGCTGGGTAGTGGTCAAATATTCCTTCATTCAAGAAAATAACTTCAGCTACAGTATAGTGGTCAAGCCATCTCTGGTTAGCCAAAACTCTATCAATTTTAGAGTAAATTCTGTCATCTCCTTGCTGTTTGTTAGTCCAAGTAAAGAAACTTCCTGTGGACTTGACATCCTCCAAATTACACTTCTCTATACATTGCTGAAACGTCACCGACTTAATGTACTTTACTTTCACCCCAATCCTCTCATCCTTATGTAAAATATCATTGAAATCTCCAAGCACCAGCCAAGGCTCAAGAGTGAAACATTCATATAGTTCCTTCCATAACTCAACCCGCCCTTCCTCTGCGTTGAACCCATACACAAATGAGACATAAAAACCAGTTCCTTTATCAAGAGGCCTAACCAACAGATGAATTAGTTGGCTAGAACACTTAATGATAGAGACCGAAAACATAATAGGGTTCCAATCTGCCACAATACGACCTCCATTATGCCACGCATTATTCGGAGTGAAACACCAACCCGAGAACATATGAAGGTACAAAGCTCCCAATTTATGAGCCTTGACCCTTGTCTCCAGGAGCCCAATCAACCCAACCTTATGATAAGAGATCAATTTCTTGACCTCTCTCTGCTTATGATGAGTATTGAGACCCCTCACATTCCAAGACATAATTCTATCCATTAGATAGAGGAGGTACTCCCCCTCCTCGATTAGTATTCTCTTCCCTGGAAACCAGTGAACATTCTCCATTCTCTTCCACTAAAACTTGAAAACTATTGTTAGTAGCCATCTTACTGTTCAATTCAGTATGTTTGTGTTTCCCTCCTTTTGAAAGAGTTTGGAAACCCTCATCATCAACCTCAATATGTTTTCCTTGTTCTTTCCCAGCTGCTTTGGCCTCCCTTACTTTCACAACCCATTCTTGTTTTTTACCCTCCTTCTTGTGACAATCTAATGCTTTGTGTCCCATGCCTTTACAATGTCTGCAATAAGCAGGAACCCACTCATAGTGCACACTAACAGAGACATTAAACCCCAACTCATTTTCAAATCTGATCATCTCAGGAAACTCCTGATCAATAGATACCTCAATTAGAATTCTTGCAAAATTCAGTTTCTCTCGGTTCTTTGTAATTTGATCTACAATCAAAGGCTTGCCCAATTGACTAACAATCTTAAAAAGTGAGCGTTCACCCCAGTACTTCAGATCTAAATCAGTGAGTTGAATCCATGTGGGAACTTTGCAAACGTTTTCCTTCTTAAAATCTGAATTAGCATCCAAAGGCTTGAGAATGATTGGTTTCTTATCAAAGAAAACGAAACCCCCTTCCAGCACTGCATCTCTATTTTCAATTGTATCAAATCGAATGATGAAAATGCCAGGAGAGATTGCACCCACCTTATCGACTCCTCTGCTTCTCCATACTCTTCTAGCAAATCCCTCCAGAACAGACAGAGGGGGATTTGCTCCCAACACATAGCCAACAAGAGAAGAGTTCCAAAAATTAATCTCCTCTTCAATATCCTCTAATTCAATCTTAATCCCCTGTTTCCCCTCAGAAATCTTCTCAGAATTGCCAAATTTACCACTCAGATTTTGCACTACATTACCAGATCTGAGCACCAGAGGCGTTAGGCTCTTACCTTCACTAACTTCCTTAGCACAACGATGCGATGCAGAAAGGAAATTTGAAAATTGTTGCCTAATATCGTCCTGTCTTTGCAAGCTCACTAGCGTCGCCTCTGGAGAAAGGACCAGATCTGCGTTCCCCTGTATCAGAGGCAATGGAGAAGGAGGCTCCGTCCCAATCCCCAGTTCTCCTTCAAAGAAATCAATAGCCTCCACCCCGAGCACTTCAGCCATTGATTTTTTTTTTCTGACCATATCCGACGACGACGGCCCTCATTTCTTCTTCTTCTTCCCTGCTGACTTCACCATAACCTTACCCTTCTTCGCCATGGCACCAGCTCAAGGAGCTGAGAGAGAGCAAAACGAACTCGTGAAATCTTACCCATGTGTTTGTGAAACTTAGTGAACCATAGTTTGCTGATTACATGTTTTGAAGTTTACATCAATAAAAATACTAAGCGGATGTAGGTCATTACAAATCTTTGGGGCTAAACCACTATAAAATCATTTTGTCATTTTATTTCTTCCATTCAACTCTATTATTCTTATCGTTTTTTGTGACTCTATGTCATTGAATAAATCGAGGGTCAACAATAGGTACACGGGGCCCATGCACAGTGCTAACAAATATAAAGGCATTCTCTCCCCCAGGCTCAAAGGTTACCATCTTCTTTTTGCAGTCTATGGTTGCCCCATATTTAACTAACCAGTCCATGCCCAATATCATGTCAAAGTCATTCATAACTAACTCAATCAAATCAACTGACAACTCTCTACCATCCACTGTCCCTGGTAGTAATCTAATCCATCTCCTAGTATGATAGGGCGTACATAGTCTATCAATTATCCTACTAGAAACAAAGGAATGTGTAGCACCAGAATCAATCAGAACAATATAAGAGGTTCCATGAATAAAAAGCTGACCTATCACTACTGAGGGACTAGCCTCAGCCTCTACCTATGTCAACATGAACACTCAAGCTTGAGTCAAGTTGTCTGCTTTCTTTGGTTCCTCTTTCTTCACTCTTGGGCAGTCTTTTTTCAAGTATCCCACTATCCGGCACAAAAAGTAGGCCTTTGTCCGACACTCTTCCACATGGCGCCTTCTATACCTAGCGCACTCAGGGTAAGCCCTCCAGACCTCATTCTCGCTCTGGCAGCCTATCTGTATACCACGTGACCTCCTGTCGGGGCCTGAAGCTGAAAAAGTATATGGAGCCTTCCTTTTCTGGTCACCAGGGCCTCAACCTCTACCAGAATCCATAAATGGAGTTCCCATCCTCTTAGTGTCTCTCCTGGCCGAGTTCGCGTGCTAGATTTTATTCTCTGTGCCTTCTGCAGTAAGGGATTTCTCTACCACCTGGGCACATGTTGTCACCCCAGGCACGGTGGTAATTCGAACGTCTCGAGCTATCATAGGTTGTAGTCCCTGAAGGAACCTTTCCTTCTATGTCCCATCAATGGGCACCAAGTATACAGCAAACTTGGTCAGTTTGTCAAACCTTAGTGTATACTCTATCACTGACATATTTCCCCGTAGCAGCGTACTTAATTCCTATGCCTTTGCAGCCCTAACTGCATTATTGTATTACTTTTCATTAAATGTAGTTCTGAAGTCTTCCCAATCCATGGTTTTCATGTTTCTGGTTTGTGATATTACTTCCCACCAAATTCAGGCATCCCCTCGAAACATATACGTGGCACAAGCCATTCTCTCATTACCCTCTACCATCATGAAGTCGAGGAAAGAGATTACCATGCGTATCCATTACTTGGCCTTTAACAAATCTGTTCAGTCCTAAAAAACTGGAGGGTATTGTTTCTTGAATCTCTCATAAAAAGGTTCCTATTTGTTCTCAGCCTCCGGTGGCTGTACTACGGCCGATACCAACGCAGGTGGCACCATTGGTAGAATGTTCCCTGCTGGAACTTGTTTCTTTCTCAATAGGCAGATGTCTTCTTCCTGCCTCTGTAATCTAGCTTGAATATTAGCAAGCACTTGCTGCCCGTTTTCTGGAGCTAGCCTTGATTATCATTCTAGGCTTGCATTTCTTGGCCGACTAATGAATCTGACTGTCTTGGAAGCATACTTCCAAGTTTATCTTTGCAGTTAACAATTCGGCCTATTAGGTAGTAATAACAATACCTCTTGCCGCCCGGTGGTACAAGACCGAACAAACAAGTATTCACACTCAACAGTCTTGCTAATAAGCATGTCAGTTCATATTCATAATCAAACATGGTGCTAATAAGCACTTCCAAACATTTATAAGCAGAAAATGATGCTAATAAGAATTTTTTGGCATTTATAAACATATAGCGATGCTTTTAAGCATTTTCTAACATACAAGCAATAATATAACAGCTCTAATAAGTGTTTCTTTAACATTCACAAGCAATAATAGTGCTAATAAGCACATCTTTAGCATACACACAGCAGTTAAGGGCCAAGCCCTATTAGAATATCTCATGCTCCCTAATAAGGCAGGCAGATAAGGCATTTATATCATATTTAAGCAGTTAAACACATAACCACATAGATATTTACCAAACCCAAAGTCGAGCTTGTAATGCCCCCAATTCTCTGTTGTGTTTAGCGGCGTGAACAGTAGGCCGGGAGGGCCATACTTGCTTAATTATGTTATTAATTTATTAAATGCATGTATATGTTGATTATATTATGATATGATGTGAAATGCATGCATGTGAGTCCATATTTCTTATTACAGGGGTGTGATGGTAATTTGGCCCATTGAGGGTAAATTGATTAATTGTTCACATGTTGGTGATATAATTTGAGACCACATTAAGATGTGGGTTTGTTCGAGCCATTTGGCATGAGACGATCAAGGAATGTTTAATGTCGGTTTGGTCATAACGGGCTTAAGCTCGGGGCTCGGGGTGAGTCTCGGGGTGTTTTAATGATTAGAGTGTTACCGGGCATTAAAGGGTAACGGGAGGTGAAATATTGGAGTTTGAGAATATTGAGATTAGCGGGAAAAGGGAAGCGTTAATTATGATTAACGGTGTAGGTGGAAAATGTCAAAATTGCCCTTGAGTTGACTTTAGAGACTTTTAAAGACCAAGGGGTATTATGGTCATTTGTGATTTGGATATATATGATGTATAGATGGCTGTGAAACAGAACCCAAAACAGAGTTCTCATCTTCTTCTTCCCGTACCTTCACCTTCCACCATCTTCCTTGTGAGTTTTGAGATCTTGTTGAGGATTTGAGCTTGGGAGCTAGGTCTTGACACTTTGGGAGAGTGTTCCACAGTGGAAGAGCACCATAACCTGAACTTGAGGTAAGATTTTAGCCAGTAGTTTCCATGTATGCTCTGTTTTCGTTCATAGTTTTCAGCTTTAGAATTTGGTGTGGAAAGTTGGAATTAAGGGGAGTTCTTGAGGTGTTTTACTTGGGTTATGTTTGGGAAGAGTTATGGGTGATGTTTGGAGGTTTAAATGGGTGTTTGAGAGGGGTTTGGGTGGTGTTTAAATTGGGTTTGAAGGGTTGGTTCCAAGGGAAAACGCAAGGGAAGAAAAACAGGGGTTTTGGCTGAACTGGGTGTTGCGCCGCGGCATGGCCAGGGTGAGCCGCGGCCCTTGGCGAAGGCTGGGTTTAGGCGCCTCTGTTTGAGGGGCGGGCCGTGGCATGGCCAAGGAGGGCCGCAGCCCTTAAGGCATTTTTGGCCAAAGTGAGCTTTTTAGCATGGGGATTCAAGCCTAAGGCCTCGGGATTAAACCTACTACCCGGTTGAGTAGTGTTTGAGGTCCCGGAGGTTAGGTTTTGGTTTGGGAACCTTTTATTATTCATTTTATTGATGGAATTCCATAATTTGGTTATGACCAGGTAATCGCTAAGGGACCAAAAGGTCGATCGTTCTCAGGGTAACTCTTTTATTTGTTCTTGCTCGAACCGGAGGTAAGAAAACTGCACCCCAAGTGTGACATGCGTGGATATTTGTGAGGCATGTTGGTTATGTAATATGGACATGGTTTTAACATGGAATTCTTAGCATATGTTGTTCATCTGAGCATAACACTGACTAATTAGTCAGGTTTGGCAAAGGGGCTAGTATCAACTGTGAAGCTGTGACTGATTAGTCAGGTTCGGCGGTGATACTGGACACTGGTCACTTAGCGCTGACTTATTAGTCAAGGATGGACTTAGCTTGGTTCACGCAAGCCAATGGAGATTAGATCTAATCGACCATTAGCATTGAATGGCTCAAAGAGCATTAATGCCTGACCGACCCTGAGGGTCGATGAACAAACAGAGCTTGGAGGCTGGTGGCTTACTTAGCAGCCACCCTCCCGCTAGAAAAGAGAGCCTGGAGGCTAGTGGCTTACCTAGCAGCCACTCTCCCGCTAAAATCATGTGATGTTCACTTGTTTGTTGAAAGCTTTATGTTCAGTATGATTATAATGATAATCATTTGATAACATTTATGAGAAGTATTATGTTTTCTTGCTGGGCTTTGGCTCATGGGTGCTATGTGGTGCAGGTAAAGGGAAAGAAAAGCTCACCTAGCCTTGAGTGGAGAGCTGATGTGGTGTTGTGTACATATGCGGCCGCTTGACCACCACGGCCAAGGCGTTCTCAGAGGAACTAGGGGGTTTACCCTATTTTTGCCGCTTAGGTCGGCGGGACTGTAAATTTAAACAGTAGTGACCACTTTGTACTGAGAACCACTTGTAAATGTTTTGTTTAGCTCTGCAGAGCAGTTTATAATAAAATCTCCATTTCCTTTTTATTGGTTTTGCACCTTAACCTGTTAATTACACTTAGAGCACGTTTTTGACCAAAGGACTCGGGTAACGAGTCAAATTTCCGGTCCACCGTTCACCGTAACTGTTCTGGGGTAGCCAGGGCTTTACAGAGCTTGTCTTTAGTGGCGAGTGTACTTGCCCGGCCAGTCTTCAGGAACCCTTAAACCTTGGCAGCTCTGATACAAAATTGTAACGTCCTAGATAGCCAAGACCGTTACACTTTGTACTTTAAATAGTGCTAGATTCACTAATCGATCCATTTGGTCATAAACGTGTAACTAAACGTAATTAACAGGTTAGGGTTAAAAATTCTGGTCAAAAGAATTAGTCACTTCATCAAAAGTTTAAGATTACATACAGGATCCCAAAATAAACGTTGAAAGGTTATTTACAATTCAAAAGAATACAAAATGCATACCTAAGTGGCAAAATTAGGGTTTGACCCTAGTTCCTCTATGAATCCCCGACCGTGGTGGTCGAGCAAGCTGCATATGTACATGCCGCCACCGAAGCTCTCCAACTCATGGCTGGTCTAACTTCCCTTGTCCTTTACCTGCACCATATAGCACTCGTGAGCCAAGGCTCGACAAGAAAACATAAACAAGATCATAAGTAGTTAATAACATATTACATAATCATAAATAGTATGCCTAGCAGTAATAACCCTACTCGTGCATGTATTCAATCCAGATAAGTGACTATAAGGTCAAAATGGGGTTCGTTGCCCTAGATTTGTGACTGTAGAGTCACTTCGGAGCCTGTTGCCATATTCTTTGTATAACCAGCCATAGGGCTGGCCAAGTGTACCTGGCACTTTATTTTCCAAGCATCCATAGGGTCGGTCAAGCGTATACCACGCTCAACGTGCTATTGTGGCCTTTGACTTATAAGTCAAGCCTTTCAATCAGATAATACAGACAAGCATAAATCCTTTAACAATTATCTAGATAAAGAGCACTCAAGCATGCTTAATCAAATAATCATAAGCATAATCATATTCTTGCTCATTCACAAGGGTCCGAGCCCTAATCATAACCCAGGGTGCAGTTTTCATACCTCTAATCCAAGCACTAGATAACTAGAAATGACCCTCAAGCATGATCCCCTTCTGAGCCCTGGCAGTACCCTAGTCACAACCATAGTAAATGATATCCATCAATATTGAGTAAATAAAGGCCTCTGGGTTGAGTCCTAGCCTCCGACACCTCAAATTCTACTAAACTAGGTAGTAGAATCCTTCCCAAGCCCTTAGGTTTGAGTCCCCGCAACTCAAAAGCTCACTTGGCTATTCTTCCCAATTAGCATCGCGACGCACCCGTGAAGGGTTGCGGCGTGCCCCAAAGCAGAGAGCCCGGGATCTATTTTCATTTAAACCCAAAATCACATGTTCAGCTTCTAAGCTCAAGAACACTAAGAAACAAACCAGAAAATTTATCAAAAACAGAGCATGGGATCTTAACTCAACTGAGAAATCACGACCCCAAGCTGCACCTAACTCAATTCTCAACTCCAATCCTCCAATTTCCAAGCTAATCTTCTCTAAAGCTTTAGACCAAGGGAAATAGATGGAAAACGAGAGAGAGAGAGAGAGAGAGAGAGAGAGAGAGAGAAATGGAAATGTGTTTTGTGTAATCTAGTCTCTTCTAAAGCTTCTGATAGACTAAGCTACTCCATGGACGTGAAATGACGAAAATGCCCCTTGCCTAAACCCTTACTCTTTAATGCCCTCAATGGAAAAATGGTCTTTTGCCACCATTTCTCACTAATCCTTAATTAATACCATATTTCCCAATTAATAATCAAATAAATTCCCATTACCCGACAATTCCCGGTAATGTACTAAATTACCAAAATACCTATATGCTCACCCCTCCCTGGGTATTTAGCCCCATTGTGACTAAACCGCTAATTTGCTCACTAGGATCGTTTCGTGCAGAATAACTCAAATATATCCACATAATAATGTGGTCCTAACCATAAAACACATATATTTATAAATATACCCTCAACGGGTCAAAATTACGAAAATACCCTTCTAATAAGAAACGGGCCCACATGCATGCTTAATACACCTAAACATGCAAACATAGTCATATCATAATATAACTCACATAATTCACATAATAATATACACATATCACATAAATAAAATTAATCCAATTATTGCTCTTGGCCCCCTAATCAAGAAACTAAGCCTTATTAGGGAATTAGGGACGTTACAATTAGGGTCGGTATTCTTGTCATATGGTGCCACGTGGGGTATTTTGAACCCATATGGGAAATGTGTGCTCGAAATATGAGGAGTGAACGATTCAAGTTCCTCAGATGAGTTGTATGTTTTCTCCTTATCTTTTCCCTCTTGAAGGAGCATGAACTGCTCCTCAAGTTGATTTATCCTCTTCTGGACCAGATCTATTGGGGGCAGAGCCTGCCCTACTAGGAGCTGGTTATTGTTCCAAGGAACTCCATCCCCTTGTTGTAGTATCGAGTTATAATAATTCTTGTAAGCAGGTTGTAAGGGCTCCTCTAGGCATTCAAATATGCCCTCAAGTCCAGGTTTGGCTGGTTTTGCTGCCCCTGGTTCTGGTTCAGGTAGTCTCGAAGGTCTGGAACGTTATTAGGATAATTTTGATAGTATCTTGGTTCGGTGTTGTAGACACTCATTGGCCTACTATGATTCTTACTATCTTCGAGGAATCTAATAGACCTCTGTTGTTTTCGTTGGGCATAGTTTCGAGGTGGATTATCCACGTGTGCCTTGATCCCAGTAGAACAGGAACTTGACATATGACTCCAAGATGGCTGGGGTTGTCTCTTTGTTCGAGTCTAGCAGCCTGAGGGTTCCTATCTCAGCTTGCACTCTTTGCACTTTGGACAGGCCTTTGAGGTGCTCTCTCACCAGTTTGAGGTCCACTAGAGGCAGGTTGTGGTATGTCTTAAACCAGTAAGGGATATTTGATCAGAGAGGGAGGATGCCTGATCGGAGATGGTAGTGGCCTCTCTTGTTAGGAGCTGGGCTTGCAAGTTCTAGGTTATTATTCTGAGCTGCTTGTGGGGAAGCTCGGTTATTCCCAGTATCATCATGAATCTCTCTGGTCTGTTGGTACGTGTCACGTTTCGAGATGAAACCCTTGTCTGGTTAACTCTAATACTTGCCCTAGCTCTTCCTTTTTTATTTTGTTGGGCTCTCTATTCGTCCATCCTAGCTGTAGTACTACCCTGAGGGCCTCCCTTAGTCCTTTGTGGGGGTGCTTGGGCTTCAGCTACCCATCTCGCCATTTCTTCATTTAACCGAGCAGCCTCAGCTAATCTTTTTCGCAACCTTTTGTTCTCGAACTCTACCATTGGAACAGGGTCTCGTGGTTGACCATGGTCTCGCGGTGTTGATGACGCACTCCCCTCATCTGGGGTTTGATCATCGATAGGCTGCTTGCCAGCCCGTCGAGGGTGTTCTTTAGTACGAGGAGTGTTCTCCTCAAGGATTCTAGGCAGTGGTCGACCACTTCCACATCCAGGGATATTACCAGCGGGTGCAACCGTTATAGTTATGAATGGAAAGAATGAAAGAATGCTTAATGCTCTCAACGGAAGCACCAAACTGTTGACGACGTTTTTCATCAACAAAAAATAAGAGCAATTAAGCACTTAAAAATAATAAGGAAGAAAAGAAAATATATAGATTTTTTACGTTGTTCAGTAGTTAAATCTACCTGGTCCACAAGTCACATTTATTAATCTAGTCTATGTTAAAGCTTAAGAGCAATTTCACAGAACTTGAGTACAAAACTTGAGCGTGAAAATAAATGACTATAACCCAGGCTATTTATAGACCTAGTTTACAAAATATCTCTTCCTTAATTTTAGGGAAGTTACATAATATCTAATTTGAATTAAAAGTATAAAATAATTAATAAATACAATTAGATATATCGAATATCAAATACCCCTTAAGAATAGGGTTGTTATTATACAGCTATAGCAAATTCAACAATTACTAGGAATTGTAACTGTTTACTTTGGTATTCTGGTGCGCTTTCAAGCTTGCAACATGGTTTGAGCTCACCCCTACATGAGTATTCACCTCCTCATCTGTCAGGCCTTCTAGACTAACTTTCGGAGCAAACCCTCTTCTTCGAGCTTACATCTCATGCTCGCACCATGACTATGATGTGGCATTTTGGTGAATGATTACTATGGTAAGTCATCATACTATATTTCTTTATGTACTCGATCTCCACTCTTACGAGCCTACATTTCGAGGCTGATAAATATATCTCGAAATTTTGGGTGTAACACACTTCATCAAAATCTTCGGTCCAATTTTGGTGTCTCAATTTATGTGAAATCAATGAATGCATATCATACTATTTAAAATTAGTAATTGTTAAATAAATTTTCTATTTTTAATGTTTTTATTTAAATAGTTTAAACGGTGTGTGTAAAAGCTAATTCTCCAAAGTTTTAACATTTATTTTTGTATGTCTTTTTCATTCTGTCAAGTTAGATAGAAAGCCTCCCTTATATATACCCAGTACAACCCATTTTATTTATAACACAACAAATAATACAATCAGTATTTATAATCTAGAAAGAGAGTCTAATGCTAGAAAGAAAAACTCTTCAATTGTCGCAACTCAAATTGGATATATAGGAACAAATTATTGATATAAATTAATATAATTGTTTGACGTTCAGTTCTTTTAGCTTTATATTTTTGTTGATTATTATTGTTTCTGTTTATAATTTGATCTTTGTTAAATCTTATTGTTTGGGTGTTGCAACATTATACAATATTGTGGAATGTATTTATTGACTAGACTTAAGACATCAAAATTTGACGGAAAATCATACATTTTTCAGGTTTTTTCATAATTATACTTTTTTTGTTTTTTTTTGTTTTTTATGATGTCTGATTTTTTTTTTTTGAGAAAAAAGGGTTATTAGCAGAAAAAGTCATTGTTCTTTTGATATGGTAGCACTTAAGTCCCTAATTTTTTTTTAAAGACAAAAGTCTCGTATCTTTTTTTTTAAGGAAAAAATTCATAACATTTTGATATAGTAGCATTTAAGTTCGTAATCTTTTTTTTGAGGCAAAAGTCTCTTACGTTAACATATTGGTGCATTTGTTCCCTAAATATACATTAATGATTTAAAAAAAATTATTTTAATTGATTTTAAAATCATAAAAGTAAAATAAATTGTATTTAATTAAAAAAAGTAAACTAATTTAAATTATGCATTAAAAATATATATTACTTTTTTTAAGGAAAAAAAAACATATTACTTAAAATTACTATAAAATAAAATTTTATTCATTAACACATTTACTTATTAATTAAATCAAAACTGTGTTATTGTATTACTTCTTGTGTTCATCAAATTTATGTGTTAAATGAATAAAATTTTATTTTAGTAATTCTAAGTAATATATATTTTTACTTTAAAAAATAATATATTTTTTAATTCATTATTTGAATTAATTATATATTTTTATTAATTAAATACAATTTTATTTGACTTTTACAATTTTAAAATAAATTAAAATAATGAATGAATCTTTAGGAACAAATGTACTAATATATTAACGTAAGAGAATTTTTCCTTAAAAAAAAATTATGGACTTAAATGCTACTATATCAAAAGATGAGAGACTTTTGTCTTCAAAAAAAATTAGAGAGTTAAATACTACCATATCAAATGACCAAGGAGTTTTGCCGCTAATATCCATTAAAAAATAACTAAAAAAATTAACAATTTGACAACAACTAGACATCAACTCACTGCATACTAACACGTTCAAAAACAATTAAACAATAAGTAGAAGTCAACCCACTATATACTAACACGTTTAGAAAAAAATCAAAATATATAAAAAAACAACTAAACATCAATTAAACATTAATACAACAATAGAACAATTATACATAAACTTAAATAACTAAAAAACAACATGAAAACAACTATACATAAACCAGAACAATTAAAAAACAACACAAAAGAAGAAAAACATGCAAGATCGTAAAATTGTAAAAAATTCCTTAAAAACGTTAAATTGAAAAATGAAAAAAAAAACTTTGTAAATCCGTAAAAAAATAATTTTTTCACGAAATTAAGTGTATTATGTAAATTTCCCTATATTTTTCTCTCAAACACAATTTTTCAAAACCTAGTGTCTTACACTACTCTTATACAATTATCTTGAGTTTATAATTAATATTGAACTCATCAAGCCATCATTTTCCTCATATTTTTATCATACAGCAATGATACATTTTCATTTTAATAATCAATTGTTATCGTGTTATCATTTTTGTCATTTTCTCATTATGTTGTTAATTAATTAATTTCTTTTTAGTTGTTATGTTGTTAATTAATTAATTTCTTTTTAGTTTTAAGAATTACCAATCAAAATAAGTTTACACTTTGTGTTGCTAAATTTACTAATCAGATTTTAAAATAAATTTATGAACGCTATAATTATTTGTATTTTGATATGATTCTAAAGATCAATTCTAAATTATTTTTTTTATAGA
Source organism: Humulus lupulus (assembly GCF_963169125.1). NCBI lineage: Eukaryota > Viridiplantae > Streptophyta > Magnoliopsida > Rosales > Cannabaceae > Humulus > Humulus lupulus. The sequence continues at coordinate 221,934,025 of NC_084793.1, forward strand.
AATAGATGAGAAGAAGAAAGTCACTACAAAATATAGATTTAGTGACATTTAGAAATGCCATTATTTTTTAGTAACATTTATAACTTTAGTAGCAAGATATTCCACTATTGTCCTTGTAATGATGAATCATGTATAAGAGAGAGGTGCACGTGGGAAGGAAAATAAATAAATACATTAATAGGTAGATTAGGGAAAAATATTTGATTTTTTTTAATCAAATTTGTGATTTTAATAAAATTGAATAGGAGAAAATATACCTAGAGTTATTAGCTAATAAAACTACCTACATGTACATAGGTAAATAAAAAAAAGAGAAATTATTAGTTTAGCCTTTGTGTTTTGCACGAATACTCTATCAACCCACGTGTTTTGTTAAATGATAAAACAGACTCTGTGTGTTTGCAAAATGAAACAAAATGATACTCTGAGCCTAATTTTGATCAAATAACTTTTCAATATGACTAAAATAACTTCATGTTTTATAATTAATGAATTTATTAAATAATTAAAAATAGATTTTAAAATAAAAATAAATAAAATCAATTTTAAAATAAAAATATTTTAAAAAAAACTCTTTTAAAAAAAGAATTTTTTTTCAATTCTCTCTCTCCTCTCTGTCATCTCTCTCTTCCAGTTTCTCTCTCTAACCCTCTCCATTTCTCTCTCTAACTCTCTTGTCATTGCATTCGTCCTCTTCTTCTTCTTCTTCTTTCATTCTCTTTTTCCAGGCGAAGGGTTACTACTGGTTGGGTGTGTTGGGGCAGAGGGGAAATGCCTCTCCTCCCTCTCTCCTCTCTTCTCTTTCTTCTTTTTTTTGTCGTGTTCATCTCCTCTCTCTCTTCTCTTCTCCTTCTCCGTGTTCATCTCTTGTAATGTTTATCTAAGGAAGTCAATTTGGGGCAGTGAGTTAGTGAGTAGGAGTTTCGTGGATCCTAGGTCATAGTTCAGGGGCTGGAAAGGGTGAAAATCTGAGGGTACCTCTAACGACATCAATACCAGCGGATGGCTTTGACAACACAGGGGTAGCTTCGATGACTCTGGTCACCTAGGCTCTTGGATTTCAAGCATGCTCAAGTTTCTAGGTTTCAAGCCTCTGGATTTTAAGGTTTACATTGGTATTGGTAGATTTTTACTGTAATATTTGGGTATTGTGTAAAAAAAAATTAATAGGTTTTTGTTATGAAATTTGGTTCACTAATAGAGATTCTTTGATTGTTATTGCATTTGATTTTTCTAATTTATTTTGAGAATAGGAAGAACGCGAGAGAGAGAAAAAACTATAAGAGAGAGAAAATATTTTTTTTATTGGGATTAGTTCTTTTATTTCTTTTAAATATATTTTTATAATTTAAAACTAATTTTAGTTTTAAATATACTAATTTTTAAAACAATTTATAAGTTAGACTAATGAAATTATGACACATGATGACATTGTATTTTTTTAAAATTGATATTAATTTAAAATTTGAGGGCGTTTTAGTCATATTGAAAACTAATTTGACTAAAATTGAGCTCAGGGTATCATTTTGTTCCATTGTACAAAATATATGATCTGTTTTGTCATTTAACAAAACATAGGGGCTGATCGAGTATTCGCGCAAAACACATGAGTCAAATTGGTATTTTTCGTTAAAGACAATTGTTGTTGAAAAGTATATGACCTTTTTATTAAAAGAAAATAATTACTTATTAGTAATATTATGTAAACATTAGGCCCAATAATGTTAGAGAGTGCTATCTATTTTCACCTAAGTTTTAATTTTTTTTTTATTTGTACCTAGTTTTTGGTTCACTCTTCCCATAATACCCTTTTAGTCTTTTCTCCCCTTCTTCCCACGATTCCCCCCACCCTCTCTCCATTTCTTCCTTCGAGCTTCCCCACCACCACCTTCGGGCTTCCCCTGTCTCCGGCGAGCTTCCTTACCTCCACCTTCGAGCTTCCTCTGTCTCTCACGCCAGTAATTACTCGGCAACCGCTCAAGTTTTTAGCGATGATGTAGGCTCCATCGAATGCGACGCAATTCTTCCCCCACGACAAAGCCATACTCCCGATTGTTCCATTGACAAACTTCGGCCCCTATATTGAAGCAGACTGCCGTTTCTTTTTCTTCCCCAACGACAGAGTCGACTTCCAATTTTGAAGTCATTTTGGAAGCTTGCTTCCTTGTAGTGAGGTACGTAAAAGAGTTTTATTTAATATTTTGCATTCTATTTGTTTAATGAAAATCCTCATTAAACATCAAATGAATAATTTATGTGTTTCATTGTTTGTTTTGTTTTGATGAAATTCGTCATTATTTTAATTGTAATTTATGTTCTTGTATGGCATTTATTTGTATGTAATGTTTCTATTTTAAAGCCTTTGAAAAATACTTGACAGCCACGACATGGAGCAGTTTTCTTCAGATTTTACTTGATTTTATGCATGTTCCATATATGTGCTCAAATAACTACTATGATATTTCTCTTGAATCATTTTTCCAAATGTGTAGTTGTTGAAGTCTTTGGATGTTTAGAAAATTGGTGTGAGGATGTATCTACAGACTATATGCATTAGACCATAAAATATCAGCATAAATAGTGTTGAAGAATTTTGATTTTGCTTCTTTTGTATGCCTACCAAACAAAAGTCAATTCAACCAGACGCATTCACTTATCTTATATCTATGAATAAATGTACTACAATTTGTCTTTTAGAACTACTTATTTGGTAGTCATTTATACTCGAACAATCTTTCGTCATTGCAAGACGTAGGCCAGGATTTGGTACTCCCCCTCCATAAGTGAGGACACTTTTTTCATTTGCTTTGTATTTTAGATTTATATTTTAGGACAATTTTAGATTTAAGACTATCGGGTACATGCCATATAGCATTTGCTTGGTGTTTTATTATGTTGTATAGTTTCTTTTTTAGAGCAAAAATGTGTTCAAATGTTGATTTTCTCTGTCTTTTAAGAAGTGAGCTAGTCATTTAGTTTGTCTTGGTATGTTTTCATATTGTGCTCGTACAACCCTACATAGAACAAATTCTCCCTCAATCAACTCTACACCCAACAAATTTCTGAAACAAAACCCTCCTGGATGAACTCAACTTCTTCCACCGGCCTAGATATACTTCACATTTTCTTATGCTCGTACAATGATATGCAGAACTAAATGATCTTCTTTAATAAACTCCACAAAAAATGAGGAGACCTCACTTGAAAAAAAACACTCATTATTTTAATCGTAATTTCGGTTCTTTTATAGTGTTTTCAAATAACTTAAAATTCGAATCACAAGGTTTAAATAGCTTCAAATTTGCTATTTAAACCACAAGGTTTAAAATTTAATCATTTAGACTTAAATTATAAACAAAGTCTCTTTAAACTATAATTTTTATCTATATAGCATTATGCCTAAAATATAAACCAAAATCTTTAAAACTTTAAACCACAAGGTTTAAAATTAAAACCACAAGGCTTAAAATTTAAACCTTGTAGGAAATTTTCTGATTCACAAGGTTTAAAATTTAAATCACAAGGCTTAAATTTTAAACCACAAGATTTAAAATTTTAAACACTAGGCTTAAATAGCTTAAAATTTGAACAACAACGCTTAAATGACATCAAATTTAAACCACAAGTTTTAAAATCTAATCCTTTAGGCTTAAATTATAAACCATGTCTCTTTAAACTATATTTTTAATCTATATAATGTAATATCTAAAATATAAATCAATTTTTTTTTTAAATTTAAACCACAAGGCTTAAAAATTAACCACTAATCTTAAAATTAAACCACAAGCCTTAAATAGCTTAAAATTTATTCTTTTAGGCTGAAAAATAGAAATTGACATACTTTCTCAGCGCCGCAACACTATATATGTAGCGTTGTGGCTCGCGAGACAACATTTCTGTAGATACCATACCTGAGTGTCGCATCGGTATATATGTAGTGCTGCAACGCAATCCCCACGAACATGTTCTTATGTTAGGGATTCCAAAATCCAATTTGCAAAATCATTGTATATTTTTTGTTAAAAATGTGAAAATAATTCATTTTTTAGATTGATGACTTGTTTCTTAGTGTACATTGTAAAAGTATTTTAATTATGCAAAAGAAAGAATAATAGGGTAGTGCAAATCATTGTATGTGCTTCTTTGAATACTTGTGCATGTGGTTTAATTTTGATATTTTTTCATATGTATAAACAAATTTTTGTCACTGTTTATGTTTCAAGGCAATTGTTGTTTTAATGGAGCATTATTTGATTAGAAATGTTAGATATATTTTATGATTTATTGTTACTTTTACTTATGATTAATTGTTTATTTTTGTTTATCACCATTTCAGATATGTCTCCCAAATCTTCCATGAAGAAAGATAAGAAATCATTATCAATTGTTCATACAAAAACAAATGATATGTTTCATGTAAGTAATGCTATGCTTTTCTATGTATTTAAAAGTTTTATCAAGTTTAAATTCAATTATTTTTTATTTTTTGTTTACAATTTATAATACTTGTTTATATAATTAACTTAACTGTTTTTCATTTTTATTTTTCTGTGCAGAATTTAAGTGAAGATAAATTAGCTTTTGTCCATTCTAACATTCGAGCTCAATGTTATTGGAGTGATATTGGGTGCATACACAATTTTCTTTGTAATGAATAACTCCAAAAGTTGAAACAATGCTGCTTTGGTTTTCTTTTGGATTTGGACGCATCACTTGAACCTTCATATATGATCATGCATGTAACGCTCCGCATTTTGGGCACCGGGTAGAATTTTGGTTGTAGGAAGTTTAATTCTCGAGAAATCTTATATTTCCAAGTATGTGAATACTTGTAAGGGATATTGTATGTTTTGTATGAATGTTATGTTATTAAGTATTAGTCATTATATGATAAGATTGGTTTTCCGATTAAACCAAGACCTTCAGTCTCGGACCGGGTCAAAAAGCCTTAACGAGTAAAAATCTTGGATAAAATATTATGTGAGAAAAAAATTATGGCAAATTAAGAAAATTGAGAAAACACTAGTATAAAGTTGGAAAATGAAAATGAAATTTTATGGAAATTTTCAATTTATGTGGCATTTGAGTAAAATGCTCAATTTCGCCTAAGTCTGTGATTAAGACTAAATAAATAATGGGCATAAATTTTTTTCTATATGTCTGACAATATTTTTAAAATATGGTCACTAATTTCAATTATGATTAATTTTTCTAAAACTATGTAATAGTAGGAAAAATTAAAAATAAGATGGAAATTTCAAAAAACAATGGGAGGGCATTTTGGTCATTCTATAGGGGGCGGCCCCAAGGGAGTTGAAGAGTCTATTATATTTTTTTATTTATTTAATTGTGTAATCACTACACACATTTTCTCAAACCCCAAGTTAAACTTTAGAAACTCAAAAGCCTCTCATCTACTCATTTCCCTTCATCATCATCATCATCTTCTTCTTCTTCTTCTTCTTCTTCTTTTCTCTCTCCTCCACTCCAATCACAACAAAAACAAAAAAAAGTCAGACCCTTTTCTCTCCATTTTTCACTCAAAATTTCTTGCTCCCACTCTCTCTTAGGAAAGGAAGAGCCTCCTTTGAAGCTCCTAGACTCATCTTGAAGAAACAAGTCACAAAAGAGCTAATGTTCACGAAAGTGTCGTTTCTTCTCCCTTAAGTCGAACCGAGGCCTCTCTTTTTCCTCTTTGTTTCTAAGTATCCTGTAACGTCCTGGATAGCCAAGACTGTTACACTGTGTGTTTATAAAGGTGCAAGACTTGCTAATCAAGTCATTTAATTGAAACATGTTACTGAAACTTACAGTTGAACTAAGGTTAAAAGATTTTGGTCTCAAGAGCTTCATTTCTCATAAGAAAACATTCTCTTTACATGGGATCCCAAAAGTAGTAGAGTTTAAAGGATGTATACAAAAAAAAATTTACGATTAAAATACAGTTATTAGCCACTCTAAGGCAAACTAGACAGTTAAGCTTTTCTCATCCTGTATCACTCCTTGAACGTGGCGGCCGAACAGTTGACTATGTACATTTAGCCCCGCAGCTCTCTATCTCATGATTGGTCAAACTTTCCCTTGCATTTACTTGCACCGCGCAGCACCCGTGAGCCAAGGCCCAGCAAGAAAACACAATAGCAAAGCATAATCATTAAGCAAACAACCAGATAACTCATACAACATAAACATATACTCAACAGTTCAGACATTCATGTTGTTCAAGTATTCAGCATACCAAGTACATCATCTCATATCATTAATCAATTCACATACTATAACTATGGTTAACGCCCTTAGGCCGCACCCTCTATTTATCCCATTGAATCCGGCTCGCTTAAACCGAGCTTAGTGAATATTAAGCTGTCCTCAGAACTGGGGTTAACGCCCTTAGAACTAGAGTTTCTTACCTTTGATGGATGAGCTCAACCTAAACTATCTTCCACACTTGCTTAGCCTTCACCTCCTCAAAGCTTCAGCCTCAATTCCCTAGAATTCCCACTAAAACTCAGCTCAAAATCCATGTTTACATAAAAACCAGAAACTGAAAAAAAACCTTAGACCTTACCTCAAGTGGATGGATTACCCTTGCTAACTCCTCAAGCCAGACCAAGGACCCTAGCCTCAAGCTCCTGCCCAGACTCTCCCTGAATTTTAGCTCCAAACCCCTTGAGGAAGTGAGGAAAAAAATCTAAACCGAATGGGAGAAGAAATGACCCATGTTTTCCTTCTTTCTTTTTCTTCTTCTTTTCTTTAACTTCCTTCAGATTCTAGACTTCCCACTAAGGCATCGCAGTAAACAAAAAAATTCCCTAAACCCAACCACGATGCATCGCAGTAAACAACACACAGCCTAAACCCAACCTCGATGCATCGCAGTAAACAACAAACTTCCCTTCCCCCGAAGGAAGACTCAACACGGGCACAGTAATAAGTCATCGCTTCAGTTCTTGGAAACTGTTCTCACATTTATCTGACCAAATAAAATTCAAATTCTTACGTGTCAATTCTGTCTTCGGTGCCACAATCTTCGAGAAACCCCCTACAAACCGTCTGTAGTAACTCGCTAGACTAAGAAAACTCCGCACCTCCGAGGCGCTCCTTGGCCTCGACCAATCCCTAACTGCCTCCACCTTAGATGGATCCACCTTAATCCCATCTCCACCTACAATATGTCCAAGGAATGTCACTTCTGGTAACCAAAATTCACATTTCTTAAACTTGGCGTACAGTTGATGGTTCCTCAATCTCTGTAGAACCTGTCGAAGATGAAACTCGTGCTCTGCCTCTGAACTGGAGCACACTAAGATGTCGTCGATAAAGACAATAACGAACTGATCCAGAAAATCCTTGAATACTCTGTTCATTAGGTCCATGAAGGCTGCTGGGGCATTGGTCAAACCAAACGACATGACCAGAAACTCATAGTGCCCGTACCTCGTTTGAAAGGCCGTCTTTGGTATGTCCTCGTCCTTGATCCTCAACTGATGATAACCAGATCGAAGATCAATTTTTGAGAACACCGTCTTACCCTGCAGCTGATCGAACAAGTCATCAATCCTTGGTAGGGGGTACTTATTCTTGATAGTCAACTTATTCAATTCCCTGTAATCTTTACACATTCTTAAAGTCCTGTCCTTCTTCTTCACAAATAAACTGGAGCACCCCATGGCGAGTAACTAGGCCTGATGAACCCCAAATTCAGAAGCTCCTGCAACTGTATCTTCAATTCTTTTAGTTCTGCCGGTGCCATCCTATATGGTGCCCTCGACACTGGCTCTGTCCCTAGCGCCAACTCAATGACAAATTCAAACTCTCTACGCAGCGGTAACCCTGGCAAGTATTCAAGAAACACATCCAAGAACTCACAAACCAGTCTGGTCTCTCCCAGTCCTGCCGGCATAACCCTGGTAGTATTCACCACACTAGCCAGAAAGCCTATACACCCACCCTGTAACAAGTCTCTGGCTCTCAATGCTGAAATCATGGGTACGAGGGATCCAAACACCGCACCCACAAAGACAAAGGGATCCTCACCCTCCGGCTCAAAGGTCACCATCTTCTTCCTGCAGTCAATAGTAGCTCCATATCTAACCAGCCAATCCATACCCAAAATCATATCAAAGTCCTTCATACTCAACTCAATCAAGTCTACTGACAATTCTCTACCATCAACTATCACTAGCAGTGCTCTAACCCACCTCCTAGAAACTACCAGTTCCCCTGTAGGAAAAATAGTCCCAAACTCTGAAGTACAATACTCACTAGGTCTACATAGTCTATCAATCACTTAACTAGAAACAAATGAATGTGTAGCAACAGAGTCAATCAATACAGTAAAAAGGGAGCCAGCGCTAGAAAGATGACCTGTCACTACCGAGGGACTAGCCTCGGCCTACGTCAGGGTGAACACTCGAGTTGGAGTCAAGCTGTCCACCTTCCCTGCATCTCCCTTCTTCACTGTCAGGCAGTCTTTCTTGAGGTGTCCCACCACCCCGCACACGTAACAGGTCTTAGCCCGACACTCGCCCGGATGGCGTCTTCTGCACCTCGTGCACTGAAGGTAAGTCCTCCATGTATCACCGCCTCCCTGACGGCCTCCCTGAGTACCCCGACCTCTCTTATCCGGACCAGGAGCGGTCGAAGCATCAGGGGTCTTCCTCTTTAGATCACTAGGGCCTCCGCCCCTACTAGAACCAGAATATGGAGGCACTGCCCTGTGGCCCTCCATCTTGCCATACTCTCCCTCCATATCTTATTTTCCGCCTCCTCAGCGGTAAGAGCCTTCTCTACAGCCTGGGCATAAGTTGTCCCTCCAGGAACAGTTGTAATTATCATATCTCGGGCTATCATAGCATTAAGCCCTCTAATAAATCTATCTTGCCTAGCTACATCAGTAGGCACAAGATCTGGTGCGAATTTCGCAAGTCTGTCAAACTTTAGGGCATATTCTGTAACTGTCATGCTGCCCTGAACCAGCCCCACGAACTCACCTTCGCTGCCCTGATAGCAACATCATAGTAATTCTGACTAAATAGGTCCTTGAATCCTTCCCAAGTCAAAGCAGTAACATCTCTGGTCTGTGATGCCACCTCCCACCAGATTCGGGCATCCTTTCTCAGCATATATGTGGCATAGGCCACTCTGTCATGTCCCTCTACCCTCATAAAGTCCAGAATGGTAGTAATCATGGTCATCCATTGTTCAGCTTTCAGTGGATCAGGTCCTCCCTCAAAGATCGGGGGTTGCTGTTTCCTAAACCGCTCATACAACGACTCCCATTTGTTCCCAACCTCCACTGGCTGTACCGCAGGTACCACTACAGGTGGAACAATAGGAGCAGCACTTCCTGATGGAGCCTGCTGTCGCAGAATTCGTATTTGTTCATCCTGGCTCTGTAGTCATGCTTACATGTCAGCCATAAGCTACTACCAGTTCTCAGGGACTGGCGGAGGGGTCTGGCCCTGGTCATCATCTCTAGTCTCAGACCTGATGTCGGCTAGTCGCGTAGATTTTCTTGGACGCATAATTATCCAAGTCAATCTGCAATCAACGACTCGGCAGTCAAACTATGATGACAGGGTAATAATCCTTTCATGATCCACCATTAGAACTCCAAACATTCACAAACAATCAGAATATAACAGTTTATCCAAGTATTCGAATATTTTCATTCACATGCATAGCAATGATAATAAGCACGCCTCCATATCATCATGCAATAGTCAAGGGCCAGGCCCTATCAGTTTCTCATGCTCCCTATTAATCAAGCAGATATCGACAATCATATTCCATTCAGATCATTTAAACATATAGTCATGTATACACAATTACCAAACCCTGAGTTGAGCTTGTCTTTCGCGGCGAATGTACATGTCCAGCCAGTCTTCAAGAACCCTTAAACCTAGTACGCTCTGATACCAAGTTGTAACGTCCTAGATAGCCAAGACCGTTACACTGTGTGTTTATAAAGGTGTAAGACTTGCTAAGCAAGTCATTTAATTTGAAACATGTTATTGAAACTTACAATTGAACTAAGGTTAAAAGATTTTGGTCTCAAAAGCTTCATTTCTCGTAAGAAAACATTATCTTTACTTGGGATCCCAAAATTAGTAGAGTTTAAAGGCTGTTTACAAAAAAAAAATTATGATTAAAATATAGTTATTAGCCACTCTAAGGTAAAACAGACAATTAAGCTTTTCTCGTCATGTATCACTCCTCGACCGTGGCGGCCGAACAGCTGACTATGTACATTCAGCCCCGCAGCTCTCCATCTCAGGATTGGTCCAACTTGCCCTTGCTTTTACCCGCACCACACAGCACCCGTGAGCCAAGGCCCAGCAAGAAAACACAATAGCAGAGCATAATCATTAAGCAAACAACCAGATAACTCATACAACATAAACATATACTCAATAGTTCAGACATTCATGTTGTTCAAGTATTTAGCATACCAATTACATCATCTCATATCATTAATAAATTCACATACGATAACTAGGGTTAACGCCCTTAGGCCGCACCCTCTATTTATCCCACTGACTCCGGCCCTCTTAAACCAAGCTCAGTGAATAATAAGCTGTCCTCAGCTACCAGTGGCTGAGCCGCGCCCTATGCGCAAGTATTGTTTACGGCACCCTTACGCCATTTACCACATGTCCCATAGCATAATACCATCGATGACATTATACAGATATAGGGAGCTCTTAGTCCCATCACAAATACCTAACCGGGTGCAGTTTTCTTACCTTTAAATTTCGCTAGCTTTGTTCAACTTGATCCCCAAGCACGATCCCATCTGAGCCTTAGCGTACACCTAGTCACAGCCATAGATCAGAATCATCACCAAACCTCAAATCAAAAACCTAGCCTCGGGACCAATCCCCAGCCCTCAGGAAGCCCTAATTCCACCAAACGGGGTGGTGGAATTGAACCCCGAACCCCAGGGCAAAAACCCTTAGAAATAACCTAAAAACCCATTTCTGGAAACAGGGTAGCACTACAGTGCCCTAAGGAGAGCGCTATAGCGCTTCAAACAGAGCCAAAAGACTCTGGAACTTTGGGACCTAGCGCTGTAATGCCCACTGACTAGCGCTGTAGCGCTGGTCATAGCACAGCCCAGCACAACTTTTTCTCCTTCGAATTTTCCTAAGCCAAACCTTACCAAAACTTAACCAAACCTCATCCAAACTTCAAAACAAGCCTCCCAACATCCTCAACTCATCCCATAAGTCCCAACCACACAAAACTCAATCACATGCACCCCAAATCAAGTAATTCACCATAGCTGAACCTTGAGCCCAAAAACTCAACAAAAATCAACTGAAATCACAGAACTTGAACTAGAGTTTCTTACCATTGATGGATGAGCTCAACCTAAACTATCTTCCACACTTGCTTAGCCTTCACCTCCTCAAAGCTTCAGCCTCAATTCCCTAGAATTCCCACCAAAATTCAGCTCAAAATCCATGTTTACATAAAAACCAGAACCTGAAAAACAACCTTAGACCTTACCTCAAGTGGATGGATTACCCTTGCTAACTCCTCAAGCCAGACCAAGGACCCTAGCCTCAAGCTCCTGCCCAGGCTCTCCCTAAAATTTAGCTCCAAACTCCTTGAGGAAATGAGGAAAAAAATCTAAACCGAAAGGGAGAAGAAATGACCCCTGTTTTCCTTCTTTCTTTTTCTTCTTATTTTCTTTAACTTCCTTCAGATTCTAGACCTCCCACTAAGGCATAAAGCCAAAACAACACTTAACTCTTATCCCTTGTAAGCCAAATGACCACAGTACCCTTCCATTAAAATTTAAGCCCTTAATCCTTCCAAGGGCATTCTGGTCATTTATTCCTAATTCCCGCTAATTTCTCGAGTGTCTCTAATATTTACTGCTTACTTCCCGACACCCTAATAATCACCAATTATATTCCTCAATATCAAAATAAATTCTAATATATTCTTTAAATTCCCAGAAATACCCCCAGGCTCGTCCCGAGCCGGGTATAAATCCCCGCCGTGAGTTTTTCACAAAACCGCTCACTAAGATCGCCTCGAGTCACAGATTACAAATATATCCACATAATAATGTGGTCTCGATAATTTATCACAAATATATACAGTTATGCCCTCAACGGGCCAAAATTACGAACATGCCCTTCTAACCTAGTCAAGGCCTACATGCATACTAATACACATTGCCATGCATCACAGATATTCAAATAATCATATAACATGCGTTTAATCATTAAATCACATATAATCCAATTATGCCCTCTCGGAGCACTAATAAAGGCCCTTAAGCCTTATTAGCAAATTTGGATTGTTACATATCCACTCTTAAAAGCAGTCTTTGATCTTTGATATATAACTTAGGAGTGTTGCATGCAGGATCCAAGAGCTTCTAGGGCATACTTGGAGCTTTGGACACTAATAAGGTAAGCTTTCGTTAGGGTTTTGAAATCTTGGTGTTTCTTCTTTTTATTGAATCAAATCTGATCATGAAGAGTCATTGGGGAGATGTTGGAAGTTGGAAAGCATTTGGGAAGCTTAGAGCCAAAATATAGAAGCCAAACTCAAAACTTTAATACAAAGGTACAATCTTGACTCTTTACCTTAAATCTTTTTAAATGATCCTACCATCTAAGTTGTTGGGTCATGTTTGGTGTTGAAACAGGTGGGTTGATGATTATTATTTCATTTATGGCTGTTTGGTTTGCATGCATGCAATTTGTGGTTGTTGGTAGTGGAAATCCAAAGTTTTCGTAGGCTTTGTTGAAGATAGCTTACTGCCAAAAACGTTACAGTAGCTTCCAACTAGTTTTACAGTGCCTAAATGACCTGTTTTATAAATGGGATTTTCACTAATGCATTATTTAGGAAGATTACATGAATTTATCATCTTTAACCACTGAAAAACATTTTGTATAACTCAAGTTATGAGCATTTTGAGATTTCATGTGGAATCTGAAATGTTGACTGGCAGTTTTAACTCTGAGACTTTGAGCAACGATTTGAATGGGTTAAACTAATTAGTTGTGGATGAAATTTTAACTGAAAAATTTTAGTACATAAATATTAACCCTGTGAAATAGTTTCTACAAATTCACTTGAGGTCGTGAGTTATAATTTTTCTAAGTTGGAAGATTAAAACTACAATTTCTATAAAATGTGGACAGCTTAAACTAGAGTTTTGAGAATAAGTTTCACCTTGAAGGAGAGCTTTGTTTTTGCTAAACTTTTGTGTAAACTTTTTTGTTATTTCAAAGTTTAGACCCATATAGTCTCATAGAAAAATAGTAATCAGTTTAGGAATGGCAGCATTCCAAAGTTGGGAATTCCTCATAGAATGGATAGTTATCAACACTTACAAAATATTAGGGTTTACTACAATAATTGGTTATAAATTTTTTTTTTCCACGATTTCATTATAAGTAGATTTTCAATTTACTCCTAAACATGATTAGAAAAAATGTCTTTCTAAATTTTTTATCTCAAGATTTTCTTTAAATAAAGTAAAGGGGTCCAATTGCCCACTTTTGGAAAATAACATTTAAAATTGGTTTTCTTTATAATGAGAAAACTTATTTTTCAAAAAGGGTTACCATTTTGATTAGGCTTACCTTAAAAGATTTTTTTTTTCTAAGAGTAATTTAAATATGTCTTAATTGGTAAAAGAATGGCATTTTTGACATTTATTTACACAAAAAGCTTCAAGTATAGTTTATTGGTGTATTCGGTAATTTAACGAACTAAGTAAACACAAATTTCATTAAAATAAATTCTCTCCAAGAAAAAAATTTATATAATGGAAGTTGTAACTAGTCTCTTAGAAATAATCATTAAGCGGACATTGTTTTAAGAGATGAAAGGGATATTTCTTAGAGAGATTAATTAATGGCGATTTTTACAAAAACTTGTAAGAACTTTGTAATTAGACCCTGTCACCATTAGACGTAGGACTCCACGAACTCATTAATGACTTCGAATACTAAATACTTTTACCTTGAGGACTAAGGTTTTGGAAACCAGTTTTTCCCGACTTAGAGGTTGTATTTTTAAATGTTTAAATGCGTGTTAGAAATATGGTATGACTTAACAAGAGTTGAGTGTTAGATTTTCAATGCCCAAATTATTAAACAAACTTTCTAAGATCATTTTCATAATTAATCCAAATCACTGTGTGAATTCACTACAGTGTCACCTAAGTGAGAACGCTCACCTCTTGATAAAGAAATCCCGCAGACAAACACTAAGAAATTCAAGTAAGTTAATTTTGAATTTGTTGGCTACAACATAAAACAGGCTATTGTATTGTTTGTTATATTTCTTTACACTAGATTGATTAAGTCCTGAATTAGTAATGGCTAGGGGTTACTATTAAGTGTACAGAATGTTCCAATGAAATCCAGTGATTTCTAGATCATACTGGTATACGAGTTGATGACTGGGTAGGGGAAACACGGTCGAATGTTTGTTGATTTTTGACCAGGGTAGGGGGAAGCACGATTGATTGACTATGGACTGATGACTAGGGTAGGGAGAAGCATGGTCGAATGTCTGTTGATTTGTAACCGGGGTACTCAAGGGGGGGGGGGGGTCTGGTTTGTGTGTGAATTGATTCTTGATATGTGAATCTGGCTAGCTACCGGGATGTTTAATTGTTGTATTATTGTGAAATCCAGTGTGAGTACTGGGACCGCGCTATTGTAAATCCAGTGATTACTAGGTAATACTGGCACTTGAGCTGGTGACCGTGGTAAGGGGAAGTATGGTCGGCTAATGAAATATTTAAACAAGTAGTAAGCACCTGCTGAATTTTAGTGGTTATGATCTAAGAGGTGCACGAACACCTCATTATATTTTTGTAGCTCTTCAGTGATTTTTGTAGCCATTTTAAAATGGTGTTATGCCTTTATATCTTATATCTTCTTATTCTGGGATTTTCTGCGTGCAGGTTGATTATGAATTTAGTTGGTTGTTCGGTACAACTAAGCTAATGATCTTGTTTGAAATTTATACCTTGTTTGATAGGATTCGGAAGTTATCTGATACCCTAGTGACTTATGCTTCAGTTACTCTTAGTAGAACCTCTTCCTTAGGTGATAGTATGTTTTTTTTTAAGGATTAATCTTACTAAGCTTAATTGTTTACCTAGGTATTCAAGTTTTAGGTAAGGACAAGGTGCAGCAGTGATCGTCGGGGTCTTCTTGTCGAAGTGTACATATGGCCTGACCTTTGGGAATTGGCTTTTGGGAAACTTTTTTTTTTATGGGCACAATTTCTTTTTATTCATAACAAATGTTTTATTGACGAAAATAATGAATTGTATACGTGTGCACACACGATTTTTTAAAAGTTTTTTTTATGTGGATTTTTGGAGACTATTAAAATTTAAAAATGATATTTTCCGCGTAATTTTTGTCTTGTAAGTTTGGGTATTTACAATGCATGCTCTTGTTCTTCATAAAGACGATAGCTCTAATGGAAATGAGCTGCATCTAAATTTTGGAGGTAATAGAATGAAGTTCGGCATTGAAGAGTTTGGTGTTCTAACAAGTTTAAATTGTTATGAAATTCCTTCTAATGTGGATGTTAACAATCAGAATAGTAGGTTACTTGATAAGTACTTATTTGGAAAATCATCAATTTCAAGAAATGAGTTGAACGATTTTAATAAATCTAGAAGAATTGATGATGATGTTGAAGATGCCATTAAGTTAGCCAAAGTGTACATTGTGTTATGTGTGATCACAAGATCAAAATAGGAATCTTAATAGTTTTGTCTAAAGAACATTTTTCTTTGAAACAATGTTAATTGTAAATCCTAAAATTGGCAAATATTATAGAAATATCTTTTTATTTAAAAGATAATTTTACTTTCCCATTATTATAATTTTCAGAATAGTACTTTCCCATTATTGTGATTTTTGGAATATTAAGTTTCATATTATTCCTTATTTAGCTTGATTTTATCACAATATGATTATAAAGGAAAGTTTTATCTTAGTTATATAAAGCAAATATTCTGTACTTACTCAAAATTATTTCTGGAATATTTGTCTTTTATTTTTCGTGCAGCTTAAGGTAATAAACTTCAGGAAAATAATTCTTTGAAGTATTTAACTAGTATTTCTATCTAGAAATAATTGATCTGACATAGGTATTAGCTGTCCCCACCGAATTCGTATCTGTCGGACCCAAATCTTCTAATAAAAAAAATTCTTCATCAATCAAGAATATCTTGAATCATTCTTGCTTTTATTAGGAGATTCTTTCTCAACCTTTCTAAGCAAGAAATGGACTCTATAAATAGTCTTCTAAGGCATTGAGAAAAAGTGAGCTCTTGGATGCATATTTTGTGAGAGAATTGTAATATTTTTTAGAGTTCCTTATTTTTATTCAAGATCATAGTATTCATGTGATCTTGTAGTAAAATGATTGTTTAGTTTATACAATTTATACCACTTTCATGAGTGAATACACACTATAATTTGAACACAACTTTTATAGTCTTCAGGAGAGGATTTTTACAAGTCTTGCATCGGGAGGATGGAAGCATTCGCCGGCCATTGAAGGGAGTTCAAGTGGTTGAACATTTCAATCAGAATAAGATTAGTGAAGAGAAGTACATCAAAGTTGTGGCAAATCTCAAAAGGGAGTCTTGTTTTGTTTAAGTCAATATTTTGTACTTGTGATTATTTATTAATTAGTTTTATTCTTTGTGCATGGCCCCAAGGAGTAGGTTATCCGAAAGGATTTCTGAACCTTGTAAAAAATTGTTGTGTTGTTTAATGTTTTTGGATTATCTTTTTATTGTGTTCAATTTCTGTCGTGACAAGTTAGGATTTTGTCCCGACAGATCTGAAATATGTTTCAACATTTAATTACCATTTCAAACCTTAATTAATTCACATGGTTTAATTAATTCGGTAATTACTAAAAACAAAATTTCAATTGGTATCAGAGCCAAGTTACTAAACTCTTACTGAGATTTTGTGGTTTTTCGTTTGTTTTGTTTCTTGTGAAATGTCTTTCCTTGTAGAAGGTTGATCTATCACTTGCCCTCCAATACTGAATGTTACAAACTATCCATACTGGAAAGTAACGATGAAAACTTTTATCAAATCCCTTGATGAAAAGGCTTGGAGATCAATATTGCCAGGTTGGACACCACCTGTCGAGACAGATTCAAAATCTGGTAAGACACATGTAAAATCTAAACTTCAATGGTCTAATGAAGAAGATAAATTGTCAATTTATAATAATAAAGTTTTACATGGAATTTTCAATGTTGTTGGTGAGAGTTATATAAAATTGATTTCATCTTGTGAGTCCGCCAAAGATGCTTGGGAAATCCTTCAAACTCAATTTGAAGGAACCGCTGATGTTAAACGATCTAGGCTAGTAATGTTGACAATAATGTTTGAAAATCTTCATATGTCTGAAAAAGAAGCCCTGACTCAATTTTATGAAGAATTGTCTGACATTGCTAATGAATATTTTTCTTTAGGAGAAAAGTTGTCTGACTCTATTTTGGTTAGGAAAGTTGTTAGATCTCTTCCTGACAGGTTTCATTGCAAGATCAAATCCATTGAGATGGTAAAGAACCTTGACACCTTGAAAGTTGAGGAATTGATGAGATCTCTTAGAACTTTTGAACTTAATCAAAAGATTCGCCAACAAGAGAATTCAATTGTTGTGAAGGAAAAATTGATTTCCTTGAAATCTTCCAAAGAGAAAATGGAAAGCTCAGATGAGGAAGATGATGATAAAATGGTCTTGTTATAAAAAAAATTTATGAAATTTATGAAAAATATTGGTAACAAGAAAAACATGTCTAAATCCTCCAAAGGTAATAATTTTTCAAAAACTTTTGAATCTATTAATAAAAAAGGTATTCAATGCAGGGAGTGTGAAGGTTTTGGACATATTCAATCTGAATGTGCCAATAACTTGAAGAAAAATAAGAAGGTCATGGCAGCCACTTGGAGTGACCAGGACTCTGAAAGTGACCAGGACACTGAAAGTAATGATGAGAAAGAAAATTCTAATCTTGCCTTCTTGCTTACCTCTTTCTATGTAGGTGAATGAGAACCATGTTTGTTTAAATAATACTATTTCAACAGATGAGGATTCCCATGGTGATTCAGATGAATCCAATTTGGATAAGGATTCCTTGAAAGAATCATAAAAAAACATGTATGATCAATGGTTGAAAGTGTGTTCAGATAATCGTTTGATGGGAAACAATAACAAATCCTCAAGAAGAGAAATGGAGAACTTGACTCTCTTGTTAAAAAATATGAAATTGATATTGTTGCAAAATATTTTGAAATCAAACGTTTGTCTAATGAAGTTGATCAAATTGTGAAAGGTGTCAACATGTTTAATCATAGATCTATTGTTTTGGATGATGTTCTGCGTGCAGGTCAAAAAGCTTGTGATTTTTCTAAGTTAAGATCAAAAAGATCTAAACTTAAAGGAAAATTCATTTTTATTTATGGAAATCTTCCTGTTGTTTCGACGACTGACCCTTCTGCAGGTTCTACTCAGACTCATGTAGCCTCATCTTCTCAATCTGTCACAATACATGAGAAACATACCAGAAATTTCCAGAATAAAAAAATTGGTCATTTTATTCCAATTTTCCATTTCTGTGGAATGAAAGGTCATATTCGACCTAAATGTTTTGCCCTGATGAATTTTCTTAAAAAAAAATTACTTTAATCATCATGGTAATTTGAGACAAATTCCCTTGAAGAAAAAGACTCCACCTAAGAAAGTTTGGGTGAAGAAAAATAAATTCAAATGTCTTGATGCCTTTACACTTCTTAGAACATGTGCTTCTAAATCTTGGTTTTTTGATAGTGGTTGTTCTAGGCATATGACGGGTAACAAAAGCATACTCACTAACTTCAAGACTTTGAAAATGGGGAAGTAACATTTGGAGATGGTAAGTCTTGTAAGGTACTTGGTAGTGGCATTCTAAATTATGAAGGACTACCAAAGTTGCAAAATGTTCCTTGGGTTGATGGACTTAAAACTAATCTAATTAGTATAAGTCAAATTTGTGACCAATAATTGTTTGTAAATTTTTCTCATGATAATTGTTTTGTGCTTGACCAAGATGGAAATTGTGTTTTGAAGGGTTATAAATCTGTCGATAATTGTTACACATTATCTCAATCACACAGTTGTCACACAAACACAAGGAGTGATACTAATTTGTGTCATGAAAAACATGGTCATGTGGTTTTTGAAAATTTGAGAAAAATTAAAAGTGTGAGTCATGTTCATAATTTACCAAATTTAAGTCAATATTCTTTTGGTAAATGTAAACCATGTCGATTGGGAAAATATTTGAAAATTTCCCATGAAAAATGTTTTAGTGTTAGAGTGTGTGCTCGCTTCTAAGGGAACCTCATGGAGTCTCATGTGAGTGCTGTAAAAATAATTATTCGTTTTATCAATAATACTCTTGAATTAGACATTTGGTACTCCAAAGAAACAAACTCAAAACTTATTTGTTATAGTGATGCAGATTGGGCAGGAAACATTGATGATCGTAAAAGTACAAGTGGTGATTTTTTTTACTTAGGAAACAATTTGATTTCCTGGCATAGTAAAAAACAAAACTACATCTCTTTATCAATAGCCGAGGCTGAGTACATAGTTACTGGAAGTTGTTGTACTCAACTTTTATAGATGAAACAAATGTTGGCTGACTATGGGTTCGATCTTAAAACTTTAACCATTTTTTGTGATAATACAAGTGCTATTAATATCTCAAAAAATCCTATTTAGCACCCTCGCACCAAACATATTGACATTCATTATCATTTTATTAGGGAATTGGTTGAAAACAAACCTCTGATTTTAGAATATGTTGAGACTAATTGTAGAGTCCCAGAATGTTTACTTAGTTAGCTAGATAGTTAGTAGTATTTTAGATTTCGTGGATTTTGGTTCAAACCGGGACTTAGTTGGAAACTCATAGCAATAATTATAGATTTTATAAGTTTAACCTATAATTTAAGAATATTAATTATAACATAAGGTTTAATTTTTTTTAGTAGTTATGATTATTATAGTATAGTATAGGTTTATGATATTAGTAGCCTTGTTTGTGGATTAAGTTGTTATTTAAATAATTAAATAGATTTTCCGTAACTTTAGGATATTGTAACTTCCGATCTATTTTTGACCTAGTTATATTATGAATTTCGAAAAATAGTATTTCCTAAAAGTTGTAGATAATTGAATTAGGTTTCTAACGGTATAAATATGGTCTAAATCGAAATCCTACAGCTCTAGTTATGTTGATTTTACTACATGTGAGTTTAGAGTTACGAGAATTATGAAGTTAGAAGTTATGATTCTATTTTATTTAAATTTAAATTTGGATTATAGCTAGAATGAAATTAAGTATTTTTTAATTATAAAAGAAAGTTCTAGAAACTCTAGAACCTTCCAGAACCACTAAGAGCATGACACTGTCATAATCATGTTTATTTAAGGATTTAAGTATTTTTTTAATAGGATAGTTTCACTCCTCACACTCTATAAATAGGACCTAGTACCCACCCATTCCTCTCATTCTTCAAGCTGTGATCAGGGCCTCCAAGGTGCTAGTGTTACCATAGAGTGATAAACACTTGGGTTGGGATAAAAGCTTTGTCATTCTTAAGCTTTATAAAATACTTGGGAAGTGAGGTTTAGTGTATTTCGGTATTGAAGTTAGACCAATCCATAAGGTCAACTAAGGTATTCATATTCTTTAAGTCTAGTTCTTTAAAATTCTTTAGTTTTCTTAGTTTCTTTTATTCAGATCCTAACTTTTGTTATTGGTTCTTGATTAGGTTCCTGAAACTAAAAAATCTTTCTTGGTAAGTTTCTTCTTGAAGGTTTAGTTTCCACATTTATTCTTTACTCTTTAGAAATACTCACCATTCTTATTGTTGGTTTTAGGAGTGTTCCAAATCTTGTCCTTGTTCTCATATCCCAGTTTTGGTAAGGAAAATAGGATAGTTTTTATATGCTTATATGTTATGATATGTTTATGTGATAATATGATATGTAATGATATGCTTATGTTATAATATGTTATGTGTTATGAAATATGATTATGTCTTGTAGTCCTTGGGGCTCATTGTTGCTTAGCTAGCAAACCTCAATGTATTTTGAGGCTTATAGTTGTTAGCTACCAAACCCCAAATGTTTTTATGTTGCTTAGGGGCTTATAGTTTCTTAGCTAGCAAATCTCAATGTATTTTGAGTCTTATAGTGTTAGCTAGAAAACCCCAAATGTTTACCATGATCATGGGTTAGAGCTGTAATAGATGTTTTATAGTCATATGTTTTATAGTATATGATTTTGATATAGTCTTATGTTTATGTTTTATGTTGTATGTTCTAGTAGATTTTCCTTGCTGGGCATTAGGCCCATTCCTTTATTTTATGTATGCAGGAAAATAGATATGGCAACGAAAGGATTCGTGGTAGCTTGGCCTGTGTATTGAGGAAGAATGGATTCGATGGACTGTGTGGCGATTCGAGGATGACGTTATTCTTTTTTTAGTCTTTTAAATTATGTTTTTATGTATTTTCCACATATAGTTTTGTAAAAAATTTCATTTAATTTAATGTTATGTTTTATTTTAAAACAATGGGATCCTATACCATTCATTTATGTATTTCAATATTTACTTTGGAGTTTTTAATAAAGTTACGATTATTTCTTATGTATGTTTTATTTGAATTAGTAGCTATGTCTACTAGTTTTAATGGTCCAAGGTCTTAGACATAGTTGGGTCATTACACTAACAAACAAATTGCAAATATATTTACTAATGCTTTAGACGCACTCAGATTTGATTCCCTCAGGAAATCCTTAGGGGTTTGTTTTATTTGAAATTGACAATAATTGATTGTCTTGCCTTGCATATGTGATTGTGTAAATCTCTTGTCCTATTTGGAAGAAATTTGATGACCATATTTTTTAAGTTTTAGAAAATGAACATTATAATTCTTATACTTTGTGAGGAATAACAAACCATATTTGAAAAATTATAGACCATCCTATATATATTTGATCAAATCATTCTGTATGTTTTTGTATGAGCATTTCTTAATCCAATTTATTTTCCATGCTCCATTTTGCAAAAGAGCTACCTGTACTGATGTGTGGAAGCCAACACTAAGTAAGTTAGTACCAAGTAATTAGCAATTATATTGGGGGATACTCTACCAGTGTAAAGGGCTACCATCAATATAAGAGTTATAGCCTCGATTATGGTTACAAATTGAAAAAGGCTAAAATTGCCAAACATGGGCAATGACCCTAGCTTTAAAAGGCCAAAAAGAAACGTCAAAATGATTACACATGCACACTTATACGTCTGTTGACTAGACTGTGTAAGAATGTTGTAAGACTCATACACATAATGGATTGATTAAAATAGTTTTTTGTGATTGTTATATTCTTTTTCGAATTATGGTTATCATTATCACTTAGTATTTTAATTAAAATTCATTTTTCTAATTTTTGAAGAAAATGGTTATCTTGTTTCTCTTGAACAGGACTTGACATTTACATTGACACATATGGTATGGCAATTTATCCTTTTATTTTTGGCAATTGTTTTTTTTATGAAATAAAAAAATAAAATAAAATATTTTTTGACCGAGTACTAAAGAAAAATCAAATTTAAAAAAAATAAATGCAGTTTATTTGTTTTATCCCATTATTTCAAAAATCTTGTAAAAGTTTTCAATTTTGAGGTGTGAGAGTATTTTTTTCAAAAGAAAAAAAAGGAGAGATATTTTGGCATTTATCACACTAAATTCGGTTACCCATTTTTTAGTTACCCATTTTCAAACTTGCCTCATTTGTTCACCGAATTCTCTATATGTTTGAATTCCCTTTGGTTTTTTTTGGTTCTAAGTGTTTCTTGTTTTCTTTCTCGCTCACTTGTGCCCAAGTTTGTTAGGTTTTTGTTCTTTGTGTGTATCCTTTTGTTTTTCTTCTAGCAGCCATGAAGACCCAAGGTCGTGGTTCCACCTCCAAAGCTAGAAAGGTCAAGGGCATTAATTTGGCTGGTTATGGGTCTGGAGATGTCGAGCCTGACTCCTCTGTTGTTCAGACTACTCTTACTTCTGTCTAGACAGGTATTACCAGTCTCTCTGAGCAGTTCACTGCCATGGAGTATACTCAGTGTCAAATCCTGGCTTTTTTGGCGATCATCAATGCATCTACCACTCCAACTCCATGACGGATATAGTTCCTCTCCATCCACTTTTGTTTTGGTTTCGTTTCATTTTTCTTTGGAATTTTCTTATACAACGAGCGGGAGAGAGAGTACTCATTTTTTTGTGGTGCTTTGATTATGTTTTTTGTCATGCAGTTGTTCATTGCTTTTGTTAATTATATTAGTCATGTGCTTTGGTTATTTTTGGTAGGGGGAGTCATTTTGAGACTCTTTTGAATTTAAACACTCCCTTGTTTTATGCAGGATCTTTTTAAAAAAATAGATATGCCTTGTTTATAAAATTTCCAAAGGGGGAGATTGTAAATCCTAAAATTGGCAAATTTTATAGAAATATATTTTTCTTTCCCATTATTGTAATTTTTAGAATCTTACTTTCTCATTATTGTGATTTTCAGAATATTAAGATTCATATTATTCCTTATTTAGCTTGATTTTATCACAATATGATTATAAAGGGAAGTTGTATCTTAGTTATATAAAACAAATATTATGTACTTACTCAAAATCATTTCAGGAATATTTGACTTTTATTTTTCGTTCAGCTCAAGGTAATAAACTTCAGGAAACTAAATCTTTGAAGTAATTAATTGATATTTCTATCTTGAGATAATTGATCTGACACAGGAATTAGCTGTCCCCACCAAATTCGTGTCTGTCGGATCCGAATCTTCTAAAAAATGCAATTCTTCATCAATCAAGAAGTTCTTCAAGTATTCTTGCTTTTACTAAGAGATTCTTTCTCAGCCTTTATGAGCACGAAATGAACTCTATAAATAGGATTCTAAGGCATTGAGAAAAAGTGAACTCTTGGATGCATATTTTGTGAGAGAATTGTAATATTTGTGAGAGTTCCTTATTTGTATTCAAGATCATAGTATTCATGTGATCTTATAGTAAAATTATTATTTAGTTTTTGTGGTAAGTTTATACCACTTTCATGAGTGAATACACATTTTAATTTGAACACAACTTTTATAGTCTTTGGGAGAGGATTTTTACAACCCTTGCATCGAGAGGATGCAATCATTTGCTTACCATTGAAGGGAGTTCAAGTGGTTGAGTCTTTCAATCAGAATCAGATTAGTGAAGAGAAATACAACAAAGTTGCGGCAAATCTCAAGAGGGAGTTTTGTTTTGTTTAAGTCAATATTTTGTACTTATGATTCTTTATTAATTGGTTTTATTCTCTGGACGTGGCCCTAAGGAGTAGGTTATCCATAAGGGTTTCTGAAACTTGTAAAAATTTGTTGTGTTCTTTATTATTTTTGCATTGCCTTTTTATTATGTTCAGTTTCTGTCGTGACAAGTTAGGATTCTTGAAATTTGTTTCAACATTTAATTACCATTCCGCACCTTAATTAATTCACATGGTTTAATTAATTTGGTAATTACTAAAAACGGAATTTCATTTATGAAAACATTTTATTTTATTTGTTTGTCATGAATAGTTGAATCTTGTAAATGACAATAGATTTAAAGTTTTACGCATTTTTTGTTTTTGCTACAATCTTTAAATGCAAACCACATCTATTTTAAACTGTAAACAGATAATCTTAAAATATAAACTATGACTTAAACTACTATACTTTAACTCTAAAGCACAACCTTTTAAATTTAAACCACAACGCTTAAAATTTAAACTTAAATTAAAAATCACAATTCTTTAAAACTTAAACTAAAAGGCTAGAATTTTAAACCACCAGTTTAAAAAGTTAAACTAATAGGTTTAAAATTTAAACCACAAGCCATAAATGGCTTAAACTCTTAATCACAAGTTTTAAAATTTAAACCATTATGATTTTAATTTAAACTACTAGGCTTAAAATTTAAACCACAAGACTTTAATGTCTTAAAATATAAACCACAAGGTTTTAATGCCTTAAAATTTAAACCTCTAGGTTTAAAAGTTAATCATCTAGAGTTAATATTAAGCCCATATGCTTAAAATTTAAAACTATAACACTTTAACTATAATGTATAAAATTTAAATCACGACTCTTTAAAACTTAAAATACAAGGGTAGAAATTTAAACCAAAAGTTTAAATTTGAAACTACTAGCCTTAAAATTTAAACTTCAAGGCTTAAATGGCTTCAAATTTAAACAATTATGCTTAAAACTAAACTACTCGCCTTAAAGTTTAAACAACAAGGTATTAATGCCTTAAATTTAAACTTCTACATCTTATGATTTAAAAATTTAAACCTCTAGGTTTAAAAGTTAATCCACCAGCTTTAATATTTGAACCACTACGCTTAAAATTTTAAACTATAATACTTAAACTATAATGTTTAAAATTTAAATCACGACTCTTTAAAACTTAAACTACAAAGCTAGAAATTTAAACCACAACTTTTAAATTTTAAACTACTAGCCTTAAAATTGAAATCCCAATGCTTAAATAGCTTAAAATTTAAACCATTATGCTTAAAATTTAAACTACTAATCTAAAAGTTAAACCACAAGGTTTTAATGTCTTAAAATTTAAACTTCTAGGTTTAAAAGTTACTCCACTAGCCTCAATATTTAAACCATTATGCCTCAAATTTAAAACTATAAAACTTAAACTATAATGTTTAAAATTTAAATTATGACTCTTTAAAACTTAAACTACAAGGCTTAAACTTTAAACAACTAGGCGTTAGTCACTTGATAACATCTGTTGACGCCGTTTTTCATCAGACAGTGAAAGAAGAGCACGCAAACTGTAACTGAAAATGGCCAATTCAAATAAAACAATATAAACACACGATTTTCACGTGGTTCAGCAGTTAAATCTGCCTAGTCCACGAGTCTTTGTTATTAAACTCAAGATTATCTCCAGGAATTCTTCAAGAATGAATTCTCCAGAGTTTTCTCTCAAGGATCAGAATTTCGGTCATTTACAATGGTGCATGGCTTCTCTATTTATAGAGAAGGCTAAAGAATACTATCCCACATATTTTGGGTAGTTACTCTTTTTGTATAAATAAAATTAATGGCTTTAAATGCCTATAATCAGATATACAAGGAAACGTCCCCTGAAGACTAGGAGACGTATGATACCAAATAATATCCCACGATTCTAGGGGATTTACAATAATAAATGAGGATTACATCTCATATTTATAACACTTGCAGATATTCAAGGTGGTTATCGCGTATCTGTAAGGTTTTTAGCCTCCCAGGTTTCCCGTCATCTATCGAGCTAGAAACATCTCCCGAGGCCACATGATTTTCGAGATTGTACGTGTGTCGAGCTCGGGACCCCTGATCCGAAGTCATCCCCGAAGATGAGTGTGTTCCCGGAGCTATCTTCCGAGATCATGAATACTTCGAGATCACCATACTCGAGGTCGTCTATATCCTGAAAGCTCGACATACAATCCTGGAGCATGTTTCCAACCTTATGAGTCCACTGATTTGCGAATGCAACTTTCGAGATCATAATTAACATAGCTCGAAATCTAGGTATAACATTTTGCCCCCTCAAAAGTATTTGTTCAAATCCGAAGAGAAGGAAACTTTTGAACTACTTTCTTTGAGAACTGTACCGTCATACACTCTTGAAAATGGACACGCGTCAATTGGGCATTGCTCATTGTTGGTACTCGAGTACCTTGGAAACACGCCCACGATTGTCCATCTGACACCTTTTCGGCGCCATCTTGTCATTGATCCCTGACCGTTGGATTTTGCAAGGATTTTGTTCAACGTTCCAGATTAATTCCTTTTTTCCTCCTATATATACAAGACCCTACTCTTCGTTTCCATTTTCACCTTCGCTTACCAAGAGCAAGAAAAAAGGAAAAAAGAAACCAGAGACCTCCTCACAAAAAGTTTTCATTCTGCGCATGTTTTCTCGGCCAAAGAAACAAAAGAATCCTGGTCTGTTCGAGTCAGTGAGTTCCTATTTGCAACCTCTTCTTCAATCAACAATCTCTCTGCAGTCGCCATTATTGTGTAAGTAAGCAATCTCTGTTTCCCATTTTGTCAGTTTTTATTCAAACTGTTCTTGCTGTGTATGTGTATATACTAGTTTACGTCCTTAGCATAATGTGATAGGAGGTTTTGATCCGATAGGCTCAGATGCTTTTTAGACTCCCGTACCGAATTTACATCACTGGCTTATACCCAGTTTTCATATTTGAGTGAGGTTCCAATTTTTCTGGGTTTTGAAATTTTTAGGCAACGTTTCTTGTACACTAAGTTTGCGGATAAAAACATGGGCCTTGATAAATGCACGAAACCCAAAGACGCCTTTTCTGGTTAACCGCCACTCTTCTTTCCCTTGAATTTTGGGATTTTCAAAAAATTATCCACGCCCCTTTTCTTTTTCGTGGAATACACGCCCCTGACTACTCAATAAGGGTCTTAATATTTAGTTTGTCTCGTTCCTAAATCTCCGGGCTCATTCCATCGAGCTCGTGATTCTTGTATGCATGGCCCTCACCATTTTTTCTTTCTCGTTAGATGTCATAGAATCTGGAAAGACGGTGGGGGTCATCGCAGGCAATCCCTTACGAGCCAAAATCTCTGAGCCCAGAATCGCTGTTCGCCCGGAATCAACGTCGGATAAGAGAATACAAGCTTGCGCGCGAGCAAGAGGACATTCGAGCTCATTACCGCCGTCAGATAGACGAAGTCATCGAGGGGAAGAGGAGAGTTCTTCGGGAGGCCATCTATCCGGAATCTAATTCATGCCCAAGGCCGATTCCTCTCGATCCTGCTTTAAAGGTTATTGTCGCATACCCCCCCGGAGAGCTCAAATTTTCATTAATGGGGGAACCTTCCTGCTCACAGCCGAGGAGAGAGATGTTCGAGGCCGAGCTCTACTAGAGCACAGTTACCACAACCAGTCAAATATCTGAAATCCTGGCTTTCCATGGCCTTGGTTTGTCAAGCACCTTGAAGTGTCGAGCTCCGACTGGTCAAGAACGGAGATGCTTCGCCCCTGGCGGCCGTGACGCCACAGTGAAATATGCGGCATGGAGCCAAGAACATATGAGGGCAGGAGCACTGCTGCCCTTGAAGTCTTTTTTCAAAGACTTTACTGATTTCGTTGGGTTGGCTCCGTTCCAACTCAACACCAATTCGTACAGGGTGCTGTCTGCCCTGAGGTCCTTGTACCACGAGATGGGGTGGGAAGGACCTTCACGTCAAGAGATTTTATATCTCTTTTGTTTAAAAAGTAACCCCTCCCGAGCTCGGGGAGGGGATGGCTTTTACTACCTCTCGAGCTACCCCAAGGAGACGAAGGTTTTTGGGGATCTTCCCAACCACCCGCCTGATTTTAAAAGAGCTTTCTTCTGGACAGATGGTCTGTCCCCGTCTTGACACTATTCGTTCAGGCGGATTCGTAAGTATTCTCGTTACCTTTATTTCTGTGCTCGAGACTTTAGTTCATAAATCCATATTTAGTTGAAATGTGTTTCGCCTTTCAGCTAATTTTCAGCGTCCCACCCCTGATGAAGCAATGAAGGGGCACAGAGAGGCCTTGCTCCAACTCCCTTATGGCAGGAGGTCTCTCTCGTACCTATTACATGAGGGCAAGCTCCGAGCTTGTGGGCTGTTGGGAGAGGGCCAGTCAACCTATGAATGGTCTAATAAAAAATATGAACACTGGGAGGAGGTGCCACTGCCCACAGGCGCCCTTCCTTCGAGGAGAGAAACGAGGCCGCCACTTCCAGTTCACCCAAGGAGCCCGCTGTCTGGGAATGAGGCTAATGATGAAGCCTCGAGCTCGGATTCGGATGAAGGTAACGTCCTTCCTACCTCGAGAATGTGGTCCCTGACCTTACTGAAACATAGGCCCAATAGGTTAGTCTCTTGCCCACAGGATAGATACCACTTCTACATATGGAGTTGGGTAGATGTCTGCGTCCATAGGTTTGATAGTGGGCTCGGGAAATACGACACCATGTACACCACGGACGAGATGTGGAACGGGATAGCCGTTCAGTATGGGACCAACGATTATAGGGACCTCTCGAGGTTATCACCTACATATAGGGAAGGCACTCCCCCCGCCTCCTCTGAAGACGGGGGAATTTCATGGTCCCCAAGTTTGAGCTCGGGGGAGAGTTCCAATTAGGTTTTTTCTTTACCTAGTTTCCCTCTATTTTCAAACTTATTACTAATGTCTAACTCATTGTTACTGTGCAGGTGCCATGAATCCTGACCTCGACGCTGTGCTCTTTAGCGATGGGGGAGCTGGCGCCCAGAGGAGCAAACGTCCGAGAATACCAGGGAGGTCCGACCGACCATCCAAGGTACCCAGACGCCGCAAGACGACCCCCACGGCCCAGACTACTGTGAGCACAGCCACGGAACCGACTGTCCAGGTTGATGCGTCTGGCTCGACCGTGCCCATCTCGCTTCCTCCGATCGAAACTCAAATAGCAGTTGTTCAGCCCCCGAAGAAACCTTCTACCTCCAAGGTTCAGCTGCCGATGGCCCGAAATCATATTGAGGAGTTCGTGCTTGACGGTACTGCTGGGACACAAGGGGCTATGCTCAGCTCGGATGTCCTCTCTCGGGTGGGTCAAAGCTTTTCGGGCTTCGGCGCCGACCACTGGGACCTCGTGCACAAGGCCTCGGATTGCAATACTCTTTACGACAAGAGTATCGAGCTTACTGACGCGGTAACCTTCGTAACTCTCCTTTAAATGTTTGTACCTCAGCCCGCGATCTAATTCATTCTTTGTGTTTCAGGGCCTTGTCGTTTCGGCACAGCTCAACTATAAGCTGACCAACGAGGTCCAAACGAGCATGTCTCTGGCCCAGAAATCGAAGGATCTCGAGCTTAAGATGGCTGACGAGCTCAAAGACTCGAAGTCTGAACTTGAAAAAATGAAGACCCATCTCAAGGAGCTGGAAAAGTCGAATGCTGAGCTCGAGAAAGCCAATGCCAAGCTCGAAGAGGAGAAATCTGTCACCTTCGACTTCATGGAGAGCGAGAAGGCCCGCCTCCTGGACGAGTATAAGGAGCAGAAGGAGAAAGCGGTCGACCAGGCCATGTACAAGCTTTGGGCTGATAATGCCAACCTCGATACCAGCTTTCTGGGCCCTCTTGAGGCCACATATGTTGAGCGGTGGAATGCCCGTCTCGAGGCCAGTGAGGCTGCTCGAGAGGCGGCTCAGAAGGATAGTCATGTTATTCGTCATGGGGGGTCCGGTGCTACTGATGCTGAGAAGGCCAAGGATACTCCTCTTCCTTAAATCTGATCTCGGGGAAATCATTTATTGGGGCTGCGTCCCCCTATTTTTGTAACTATCTTAATTTATGCCCACGGGGCTGATACAATTTCTTTAAATATTACTCACATGTGCTTTACATTTCTTGGTTCGAAATATTTTGTACATTTTTTATGGATGAATCAGTTATGTTTATTTATTCATACAAACATAGTTTGGATTTTAGGCTCGAAACTCGATGCATTCATGCATAGTTTGTTCGAATTATCTGCTTCCGACCTCGTTATTTATCAAGGTCGGATATTACTTTAACCATGAACCCGGAAGTACTTATATGGTATGTAACGTATACGATTTGGTTATATCTTTTTTGTTTAGTCACTTTTCCTCATCCTCGGTTTTTATTCCGAGGTTAAGAGTTCGAAACTATTTTTCTTTAAGATATTCCAGCCTCGATCTCGACTTATCTCGAAGTAGGTTTAGGTTCCTACTTATCATCGATCAATTTTTTGGTCGGTTTGTTCCAAACCTGTTAAGTTTGCACGTCTGGTTAACTCCAAATGTTTTAGTTTTTTGATGGTCCAGTTATGTCCGAACTATCTAAGCTCGCGTACTCGGTTATATCCAAATACTTTTTTATAATTCGGTTATGTCCGAACTATCTAAGCTCGCGTATTTAGTTACATCCAAATACTTTTTGATAATTCGGTTAAGTCCGAATTATCTAAGCTCGCGTACTCGGTTATATCCAAATACTTTATGTTTTTGATAATTCGGTTATGTCCGAACTATCTAAGCTCGCGTACTTGGTTATATCCAAATACTTTTTTTATAATTCGGTTATGTCTGAACTATCTAAGCTCGCGTATTTAGTTACATCCAAATAATTTTTGATAATTCGGTTATGTCCGAATTATCTAAGCTTGCGTACTCGATTATATCCAAATACTTTATGTTTTTGATAATTCGGTTATGTCCGAACTATCTAAGCTCGCGTACTTGGTTATATCCAAATACTTTTTTATAATTCGGTTATGTCCGAACTATCTAAGCTTCGCGTACTTGGTTATATCCAAATACTTTTGTATGTATTATTTATTTTTTAAGCTGATGGTATGTATACCAATGATGCCTCCTTAATATCCTATGAGTGTGACCATAGGTTATTAAATTAAGAGAGATTGCAAAAATAAAAAAAATAAAAAGAGATTACATATTGAACAAAATCGATCTTTTATTTGATGGAATTCAAAAACAGACAAGCTAATACATATAGAAAACCATGGTTACAAGCAGCACACTTCCTATACTACTGATAGTAAGGTCTAAGGTGTTCGCCATTCCATGCGCGCGGTACTAGGCTCCCGTCCAATCTCGCAAGTTTGTATACGCCAGGTCGGATCACTGACTCTATCTGATATGGTCCTTCCCAGTTCAGCCCGAGCACTCCAGCTGCGGGATCTCGGGTTGCTAAGAATACGCGCCTCAACACCAGATCTCCCATTCCGAACTTTTGACCTCGAACCCTCTTGTTGAAATATCTGATAGTGCGTTGCTGGTAATCAGCGTTTCTCAGCTGAGCCTCTTCTCTTTTTTCTTCGATCAAGTCTAGGGTTTCTTCGAGCTGAGTGTGATTTGAATTCTGAATGTAAATTTGAGTTCGGATCGTTGGGATTTCGACCTCGATAGGCAACATTGCCTCGCAGCCATATGCTAGAGAGAACGGGGTATGTCATGTTGATGTCCGAGCTGTGGTCCTGTACCCCCAAAGGACTTGAGGCAATTCCTCGGGCCATCGTCCTTTGCTTCCTCCAACTTTTTCTTTAGCGAACTCTTGAGAGTTTTGTTAACGGCTTCGACCTGACCATTCGCTTGAGGGTGAGCCACTGATGAAATTCTCTTTATTATGTCGTTCTTTTCACAAAAGTTGGTGAACAAATCGCAATCGAACTGGGTTCTGTTATCGGATACGATCTTCCTCGGTACTTCGTATCGGCATACGATGTTTTTTACCACGAAATCAAGGATCTTTTTCGAAGTTATGGTCGCCAATGGTTCAGCCTCCGTCCATTTTGTGAAGTAATCTAGGGCGACTACAACATATTTTACTCCGCCTTTGCCAGTCGGGAGAGAGCCTATGAGATCGATGCCCCATACTGCAAAACGCCATGGGGATGTCAACATGGTCAGCTCGGATGGTGGGGCTCGGGGTATCGTAGCGAATCTCTGGCATTTGTCGCATTTCTTCACATAATCGAAAGAATTCGTTTTAATGGTTGGCCAGAAATATCCCTGGCGTATTATCTTCTTGGATAGGCTATGCCCCCCGGTGTGATCTCCGCAGAATCCTTCATGGATCTCTTTAATGATTTTCTTAGCTTCGGGAGGGGTTACGCACCTGAGTAACGGCATGGAATATCCCCTTCGGTATAGCCTACCATCCATAATTGTGTAACGAGGAAGTTGATACATCAACTTTCGAGCTTGGCTCCGATCTTTTGGAAGAACTCCGTTTTCGAGATAATCAACTATGGGAGTCATCCAGGTCGGCTCCGTTTCGATCATACACACATCTTTCTCTTCTGGCTCGTTAATGCTAGGTGCTGATAGATGTTCTACAGGCACAACATTTAGTTCTTCGTTTTCGAGGGACGTGGCGAGTCGAGCTAAGGCATCTGCATTCGAGTTCTGCTCGCGGGGAACCTGTTCGATTCTATAGAATTCAAAGCACTCTAACGCGGATTTTGCCTTTTCCAAATAAGCTTCCATTCTCGTGCCGCGAGCCTGATATTCTCCCAAAATTTGATTAACCACGAGCTGAGAGTCACTGTAGCAATGTATAGCTTTAGCTTTGAGCTCGTTAGCTATACGAAGTCCCGCGAGTAAAGCCTCGTATTCGGCCTCGTTATTCGATGCTTTAAAATCAAATCTTAGGGCGGAATGAAATCTGCTTCCTGCGGGGGTAACCAAAATGACCCCTGCCCCTGCTCCATTTTCATTTGACGAACCGTCGACGTAATGTTTCCACAGCTCGTGGGCCGTGGTTATTACCTCGTCGTCGGCTATACCCGTGCATTCCACTATAAAGTCCGCCAATGCCTGTGCTTTAATGGTCGTTCTCGGGTGGTAGGTGATCTCGAACTGTCCGAGCTCAACAGCCCATTTAAGAAGTCGACCTGAAGCTTCTGGTTTAGATAGGACTTGTCTAAGTGGTTGATCAGTCAGCACATGGATGGGATGTGCCTGAAAGTAGGGGCGGAGCTTCCGAGATGAATGAATTAGACTGAGCGCGAGTTTTTCCATCAATGGATATCTTGACTCTGCCCCCAGTAATCTTTTACTGATGTAGTAAACGGGTCTCTGCACCCCCTCTTCTTCTTGGACGAACACTGCGCTTATTGCGTGTTCGGTAGTTGAAAGGTATAGGTACAGTATTTCTCCCGTTTCAGGTTTTGACAGGATGGGTGGTTCCGCAAGGTGCTTTTTGAGCTCCTGAAAGGCCAGCTCACATTCCTCCGTCCATTCAAACTTCTTACCTCCTCTCAATAAGTTGAAAAATGGAAGACCACGATCTGTAGATTTCGAGATGAATCTGCTTAGGGCCGCCATCCTGCCAGTCAGACTTTGGACATCCTTATGCCTTCGAGGTGAGGGCATATCAATTAGGGCCTTGATCTTGTCGGGGTTAGCCTCGATTCCACGAGATTTTACAATAAAGCCCAGAAACTTTCCCGAAGATACCCCAAAAGTGCACTTCTGAGGATTTAGCTTCATGTTATACTTCTTGAGCATGTCGAAGCACTCTTCGAGGTCATCAACATGGTTCTTGTTAAGTTGAGACTTGACAAGCATGTCATCAACGTAAACCTCCATGTTGTTTCCAATTTGTTCCGAAAACATCATGTTTACGAGCTGCTGGTATGTGGCTCCAGCATTCTTAAGCCCGAATGGCATGACATTATAACAATATAGCCCTTTATCCGTGATGAAGCTCGTATGTTCTTGGTCCGGGGCGTGCATGGGAATCTGGTTATATCCGGAATAGGCATCCATGAACGACATCAGGCCATGCCCCACTGTGGCATCCACGAGCTGGTCAATCCTTGGTAACAGAAAACAATCTTTTGGGCAAGCTTTGTTGAGATCTGAGTAGTCAACACAGGTTCTCCACGTCCCATTGGGCTTTGGGACCAACACTGGATTGGCTACCCAGTCAGGGTAAAAGGCGTCCCTAATGAAATGGTTTACCTTTAACCTGTCAACCTCCTCCTTTAGTGCTTTCTTCCTGTTTTCGTCCAGCTGCATTTGCTTTTGTTGCTTCGGGGGGAAGCTTTTATCTATGTTTAGAGCATGGCTTGCTACATTCGGGCTTATCCCCACCATGTCTGAGTGTGACCATGCAAAGACATCCTGGTTCTTCTTCAGAAAACAGATTAATTGCTATTTGGCCTCGTCTTGGAGGTGTTTTCCAATCTTCACCTTCTTTGAGGGTTCAGCTTCATCGAGCTGAACTTCTTCGAGCTCCTCTAGAGGTTCAAGGTCAATTTTCTCCTCAATCCTCGGATCAATCTCTTTGTCGATTTCTAAGACCATTCCATCTTTATTTTGTATGATAATGAGTGCCTGAGCACTCGTTTGCTTCTTTCCTCTCAAAGAGATGCTATAGCACTCTCTCCCTGCCAACTGGTCTCCTTTTAATGTCCCGACTCCGCTAGGAGTCGGGAACTTAAGGGCCAGTTGCCTTACTGATGAAACTGCCCCCAGCCCGACCAGGGCGGGTCTCCCGAGCAGCACATTGTAGGCAGATGGCAAGTCTACCACCACGAACTCCATTATCTTGGTCACCGAGACTGGATAGTCTCCCAGGGTCACGGGGAGCTCAATGGATCCCAGGCAGGAAGTTCCTTCTCCTGAAAAGTCGTACAAAGTTGTTGTACATGCCTTCAGGTCGCGAAGGGAGAGTCCCATTTTCTCAAGGGTCGCTTTGTAAAGGATGTTGACTGAGCTCCCATTATCTATGAGAACTCGGTGGACTCTTTTGTTGGTGAGCTGAAGAGTAATAACCAGCGGATCATGATGTGGGAACTGAACATGGGAGGCGTCCTCCTCAGTGAAGGTTATGGGTTGTGATTCAACCCTCTGGCTTTTAGGTGCCCTAGGTTTGGGTTCATAAGGAGACCCGTCCCCTGTCTTAAGCTCGTTCACATATCTCTTTTGGGCATTCCTGCCTCCTCCTGCGAGATGAGGCCCTCCCGAGATGGTTATTACGTCCTCTCCATCTATCTGGGGGGGCCTTCCCTCTTCCCGAGATCGAGAGTTATTATTTTGTGTTGTCGGAGGCGTGGCTACCTTCTGGCTTGCGCCCGTCTGACCAGTATTCTGGTTTTTGACATACTGCCGGAAGTAACCTCTCGAGATCAACCCTTCGATCTCGTACTTCAGTTGTCGACATTAATCAATTGTGTGCCCGGTGTCTCTGTGGAACCGACAATACTTACTGGAATCCCTCTTGGACTTTTGATTTCTCATTGGGTCTGGACGCCTAAAGGGGACCTGGTTTTCATTAGCCAGGTATATGTTTTCCCGAGACTCGTTGAGCTCGGTGTGCACTTTATACACGGAGAAATACCTCTCTCCTTTCTTTTTCTTTCCTCCCTCAGCTTCGGGATTACTTCCTTCGTTCTTTTTCCTCTTGGATGGGTTCTCCGAGGCAGGCTTTGATGTCGCTGGGTCCGCCGAGGTTGAGGCAGAGTTGATGTTTATCGTTGTAGTTTTGGACTGGGAGGTCGCTTTGAGCGTCGACCTCGCTTCCTCTACATTGACAAACCTCTGCGCTCGTCTGTTAAACTCGGTTATCGACCTTACCAGTTTCCCTTGCATATCTTCCCAAAGGGCACTTCCCGGTAATACGCCAGCTCGGATAGCCATGAGGTGTCCACTGTCATCCACATCCCGAGCTCGGGCTACTTCCATATTAAATCTTGTCAAGTAACTCTTCAATGTTTCACCCGGTTGCTGCCGGACGTTAGTTAAGGTGGATGCTTCTGGTCTGACCCCTTCCATTGCTCTGAACTGCTTCTTAAAGTCCTTGGACAACTGCTCCCATGAGGTTATCAAGTGTCTCTTGTACTTTTCAAACCAACTTTTGGCAGGACTAGCCAATGATGTTGGAAACAACATGCACTTGAGCTCGTAACCCACGTTACTGGCTCTCATGATCGTGTTGAATGTGCTCAGGTGACTACATGGGTCGGTCTTTCCTTCAGATGTAGGGACGTGAGGAATGCAAAACCCTTGAGGAAATTGAGTGTTAGAAATATGGGGAGCAAACGGCTCGAGCTCCTCATCAGAGTCCTCGTATCGACCATATCCCCGTTCATTCTTCAAAAGCCTAAAGGCTCTTTCGAGCTGATTGATTCTTTCTTGGACTGGGTCAGTAGGAGGTGCTGTCTGGAATTGACTGTCATTGATCGTAATTCCAGGCTCGCGTCTCCACGAGGGATCTCTACGCCTATTCCAGCGATCCCTCAGGTCGGGATTTGTTTGATCTCCATTTCCCCGACTCTGATTCAGATGATTGCGCAGGTCGGGACGATTCTTGCGACTTCCAGTATTCTTACGATCTCGGTCATGCTTACTGACCGACCTGGTATCTCCGGAATCTTCACTGGTAAAACTCAAGCGCGGTTATTTCGGGATGGGTTCTTTCCACGTCGCCTCGTCTCCGCGGTTCGAGACCGAGACGTCTGACTTTTCTCAGATGGAGCGCCTCTCCGCTCCCGGAAAGTCTCCCTGTTCCCTTGTCCATTCCCTGCACGCCCTTGATCCTGATCTCGAGCAGGTTGAGCGTTTCTACGCGGCGGCGAAGGATATCTTATGGGTGACGGAGGGAACCGGATTGGCGACGGTGGTTGCCACCCTTGCTGCGGTCTAGAGGGTCCTGAATTTACCCGAGACGGGTCAGTCGCGTTCGGTGCGCTACCAGGTACCTGAGTCCGAACCTCTGCAGGGGTTCGTTTATTCTCAGTTCCTGCAGGCACTTCTATAGGCGGGTTAGGCGGGACCCGAGCTCGGGTACTCCTTTGAGGCCTAGGAGGAGTAGATGGTTCTGTTGGCGCCGAAGGTTGAGTTGGCCTCCTTGTGGCAGCATCCTTTCGTGGACATCCACGGGGCCTCCGGGGAGGAACATGCACGTCCCCTGGAGGAGGGACTTGGTTTTCGCGCTGAGGCGGGGGCTGAGCCACCTGCGCCCTGCGGCTATCCTAGTCAACTCCTCATTCCGTTTGTTGGCCTCTGCCAACAGCTGTTTCAACTGCCGGTTTTCCAATTCTACAATAGGAACGTAACGTTCGGGATTGTAATACATATCCTCATCCCTTGGCGGAGGCGGTGGTCCCCGGGAATCTGAGGACCCACTTCTCTCCTCAGCATCCGGGTTCTCCATTGGTTGTTTTCCAGGACGCCTTGGGCAGTTTTCATCAGGGGTGTTCTAATTGTTTGCGGCCATGATTTTTTCAGGGATGAACGCATAAGGCTCTCAATGAAAGCACCAAACTGTTGACGCAGTTTTTCGTCAGACAGTGAAAGAAGAGCACGTAAACTGTAACTGAAAATGGCCAATTCAAATAAAACAATATAAACACACGATTTTTACGTGGTTCAGCAGTTAAATCTGCCTAGTCCACGAGTCTTTGTTATTAAACTCAAGATTATCTCCAGGAATTCTTCAAGAATGAATTCTCCAGAGTTTTCTCTCAAGGATCAGAATTTCGGTCCTTTACAATGGTGCATGGCTTCTCTATTTATAGAGAAGGCTAAAGAATACTATCCCACATATTTTGGGTAGTTACTCTTTTTGTATAAATAAAATTAATGGCTTTAAATGCCTATAATCAGATATACAAGGAAACGTCCCTTGAAGACCAGGAGACGTATGATACCAAATAATATCCCACGATTCTAGGGGATTTACAATAATAAATGAGGATTACATCTCATATTTATAACACTTGCAGATATTCAAGGTGGTTATCGCGTATCTGTAAGGTTTTTAGCCTCCCAGGTTTCCCGTCATCTATCGAGCTAGAAACATCTCCCGAGGCCACATGATTTTCGAGATTGTACGTGTGTTGAGCTCGGGACCCCTGATCCGAAGTCGTCCCCGAAGATGAGTGTGTTCCCGGAGCTATCTTCTGAGATCATGAATACTTCGAGATCACCATACTCGAGGTCGTCTATATCCTGAAAGCTCGACATACAATCTTGGAGCATGTTTCCAACCTTATGAGTCCACTGATTTGCGAATCCAACTTTCGAGATCATAATTAACATAGCTCGAAATCTGGGTATAACAACATCTAAAATCTAAACCAAAATTCTTAAAAATTTAAACCACAAAGCTTAAAAGTTAAACCACAAGTATTAAAAATTAAACCATTACGCTTAAAATTCAAACCACTAGTCTTAAAATTTAAACAACTAGGCTTAAAATTTAAACCAGAATTCTTTAGTGGTTAAATATTTAAACCACAAGATTTAGTTGGCATAAAATATATTATGGATAAATTTTTTTCTGCTGCAGCGGCACGTTTCTTTGAGAGTCGCGGCGCTCAAGGAAGGAGATTATGGTCATAGCGTCTACGCTCCGCGGCGCGAATCTTCTTTTCTTTCTAGATTAAATCTTTGAATTTAATCCATAAAGTGTAACATTTAAACCAACACTATTGAAAATTAAACCACTAGACTTAAAATTTCACCACATGGCTTAAAATTTAAACCATTACTCTTTAAAATTAAACCACAAATCTTTAAAATTTAAACCATAAAGTTTCAAAGTTAAACCACTAGGCTTAAAATTTAAACCATGTGTCTTTAAACTATAAATTTAAACAATAAAGCGTAACGTTTAAAGTCTAAATGAAAACTCTTCAGAATTCAAACGACTACGCTTAAGACCTATAGCATGTTTCTTTAAATAATAAATGTAATGTATAAATCATTACTTTTAAAATTTAAACCATGATACATTAAAATGTAATCTTGAAGGATTAAAATCTAAACCACAATTCCTTAAATTCTAAACAATGACTCTTTAAAATTTAAAGCACTTGTTTTAAAATTTCATGTATAGACATCTAAATAGTCCGGTTAATAAATGACATTCTTTTTTTAAGATGTAAATCACAAATCATAAAATGTAAACTACTAGTCATAAAATGTAATTCATAATCCTTAAAATGTAAACATGTGAAAGTAAAAAAACTGAAAGAAAAAAAATTTTATAAAGCATTAAAACTATTACAAATTTCTAAAATGAAAAATTAGTTATAGTTTCATGTTCGCATATTTGATGTTTTACCCCTCTTTTAGAATTGGTGGGTTGCTACAATTCTTTCTATTATGCCCCAATATTTTACAATTTCCACACTTGACTG
The DNA here is from genome assembly GCF_963169125.1 of Humulus lupulus. Classification (NCBI taxonomy): domain Eukaryota; kingdom Viridiplantae; phylum Streptophyta; class Magnoliopsida; order Rosales; family Cannabaceae; genus Humulus; species Humulus lupulus. The sequence continues at coordinate 221,973,898 of NC_084793.1, forward strand.
TTCGAGCACGCTTGAAAAATTCTCCCGTTATTAGAATTCTCTTTTTCTTACAACGTCTCGGTTTTACTTTGAATTTTGGAGCCTTCATGTTATCTTCTTTAATTTCATCTGGGACACTCTAATCAAGTTTATCAGGAACAAGATTAATTGAACCTGCATATGTTTCTTTCAAAACAGAATTACTATACCAATTCAAACAAAATTTGTACTTGTCCAAGTACTTGCTTTCAATTACTGCGATAGCATTGGCACGTGGAATTCCCTCTAGTTGAAATTCATTACATGTGCACATATTCTGTTCCAAGTCAACAACAAACACTTGATCACCATATGTGACTCGAGATTTCATTGCATCAATTGCATCTACCTGTGAAACAATTTGATTATTAAGCAATAGTTTTAAAAGCCAAACAATAAATGAAAAAATATAACTTCAATAACGTACCTTCATTCGAAATGCCACATCAAGTTTTAGCTCCATTTCATCATTTTCCCATTTTGTCACTTCAATAAATTGGTCAATTGTTGCTTGTTTTTTTTTTTTGTTGAAAACCATCTTTGAAGCATCTCTCTCACATCTTTTATTAATGAGGTTATAGGCAATTCTCTCGCATGCATAGTTGCTACATTTATGGACTTAGCAATGTTACTTGTAAGAATGTTATACCTTTTTGTTGGAAATAATGGTCGAGCTCATCTTTCTAGTTTTGCTTGCAAAAGACAAGTGGTCATTTTAGAGTTAATTTTCTGCAAGTCATCTGTAATGCCCAAAATTTCCTAATAAGGTTTAGGACCTTGATTAGGAAGCCAGGAGGGCCATAATTGATTTATTGTGTTGTTAAATGATAATATGCATGTTTAGGTGTATTAAATATGCATGTGAACCCATTTCTGAGTAATTGGGTGATTTTCATATTTTGGCCATTTCGGGCATATTTGGCATATATGTGATATGTGCGTGGTGCTTTATTATTGTTTGGTTATGCTAGGGTTACTCAGCACAAGACGATCCTAGGAGGTAAGCTAGTGGGAAAGTCACAACGGGATTTATTCTTGACTCGGTGTGAGTCAAGGGGTATTTAGAGCATTACCGTGTTATTGGGTAATGGGAATGAATATTTGGTGATAAAATGGGAGTTAGTAAGATCAGGGGGAAATTCTGGAGGTTTTGACTATTTTGTCCCCGGGGGTATTTTCGGGACCCCGAGCATTAGGATTTGGTTGAGGCTACTTAAGCTTGAAGTAACCTTTTAAAAGAATAAAAGAACGTTTTGTACGTTCTCTCTCCCTCAAAGTTTCCTTTTCGTCTCCCGATCGTGTTTTCGAAGATAACTTGAGTTCTAGGATTCAGATTCAAGCGAGGATCGAGGCATAGCGATCCTAGGGAAGATTAGAAGCTTTCAAGTCGGAGAATTTAGTTGGAAACAACTCAATTGGAGGTAATTCAAGTTTTAAGTTTTTTTTTTTAAGTTTTGAAGCTTGAATTGGACTTTGTGTTTTTATGAGTTTTTGTTAGATTTGAAGCTTGGGTTTTATGGGTTTTGGATCATGGGGATGTTTGGGAACTTTGATTTGATGATTTGGTAATGTTTAGGCATGATTTTGGAGGCTTTGGGATGTTGAAAATCGTGTTTGGGGATGGCTCTGGGTTGGGGGCCGCGGCCCTGTTCTTGGGCGCCGCGGCCCTAGCTCGAAGAAGAAGGTGGAGCAGTTTTGCCCTTGCTGGGCGCCGCGCCCCTTGCTTCTGGAGTGGCTGGGGGTCGCGGCTAAGGTACTAGGGCCGCAGCCCTTGAGCAGGGTTAAGCCCGTTTGGTGGGGTTTGATGTCTTGGAGGCTAGGTTTTGGTTCCGGGATTGGTTTTAGAACTTGAACTCATTGGATCACCATTTGTGGTTGTGACTAGGTTATCACTAGAGGCTTAGAATCGGGATCATGCTTGTTGCTCATTTATTGGTAACCCGTGCTTGGACCAAAGGTAAGAAAATTGCACCCCATATGTGACATGCATGGTTATTCTTGATGCATGTTGGATGTATAAATGTAAACATTGATAGCATATTGAATGCTTAGCAATCTTTCTCATTTGCATATGGTTATTATAGAGGCATGCTGGATGATTAAGTGTGATGCATGTGATGCACGAGAAACATGTGATTAGGGCATGCCATGAATAATGACTGTGAGACTGATCAGAGCTTGAGTCTCTGTGTTTGTGCATGCTCATAATTGTTCTAGCAACTGTTAAGTAAGCATGCTGAACGCCCTACGTTTGAATATTCGACATATGACATATGTTTTGTAGCAATGCTTACCTGTGCATGGCACTGACTCATTAGTCAGAATTGGCAAAGGTGTCAGTATCAACTGTGAAGCTGTGACTCATTAGTCAGGTTCGGCAGTGGTACTGGGCACTGGTCACACAGTACTAACTCATAAGTCAGGACGGCCTTAGCGTGTTCAACGCAAGCCAATAAAGATTAGATCTAATCAACAACTACATTAAATGACTCAGAAGAGCGTTAATACTGAATCGACCTCAAGTTCGATGAATACTATAAGCGCTTGTGTGACTTACCCATCAGTCACTCATCTGTTAAGTTAGAGACTTACCCACCAGTCTCTCATCTGTTTAAGGCTAGTGGCTTACCCAGCAGCCACTCTTCTGTTTAAGTTAGTGACTTGCTTGTCAGTCACTCAGCATGGTTTTCTAGAACCTTAAAGTGATATTCACTCATCTGTTCAGAGCTATATGCTCTGTATGATCATTTTAATCATCATATGCATGGCTTTGGGTGCTGAGCCCGTAGTGACTTGCTTGTTGGTCACTCAGTATGGTTTACCAGAACCTCAAGTGTCGAAACACTCATCTGATTAGGATTGACTTGATAGTCATCCAATCAGAAGGGCAAGATTTCTTATCCTGGATACCCCAACATTGTTTGAATTCATTTGCACGCTTGAATAAAGTTATGTTTGCTAGGCATGCCAGATATGATTTGATATCATGATATGACTGTTCATGAGCATGTTGAGTTTTCTTGCTGGGCTTCGGCTCATGGGTGCTATGTGGTGCAGGTAAAGGAAAAAGAAAGCTGGACCATCCTTGATTTGGAGAGCTTGGGTGACGATGTGTACATATGCAGCTGCTCGACCACCACGGCCGTGGTTTGAAGGAGAGGAACCAGGGCTAAACCCTGTTTTGCCGCTTAGATCGACTGGTTGTAAATATTTTCTTGTAATAGACCTTTAAATTATATTTTTGGGATCCCAATGTATACAGTAAACATTATAGTGAAACGTTATATCTTAACCGAAATTTTTAATCCCTAAACCGCTAATCATACTTAGTTACATGTTTATGGCCAAATGACTCGATTAGCGAGTTTAGCACTGTTTGCAATATGCACCGTAACGGTCCCTGGAGTTGGGGCGTTACAATTTTGGTATCAGAGCCTGACAAGGTTTATGGGTTCCTGAAGACAAGCTGGGCATGTACACTCGTCACTGAAGATAGCTTCACTCAAGGAATGGTAACTATTTCTGTAGTTATGTGCTTAACTACTTAAATAGAATGTAAATGCTTTACCCGAACATTGTATTAGGGAGCATGAGATTCTGATAGAACCTGGCTCTTTACTATATTATTGTATGCTCTGTGATTATGTATATGATTATGATCATATGATTACCTGCTCCATGAATATATAATTGTAATATTTGCATGCTGGAGTTGGAGGCATGGTATGAATGATGGAAGAGCAGGGAACACGATTAATGTATGAATGTGGTGGGCATGTTTTAGCACTGCAAGTGGTTTGTGATTGTGGTGTGGTAAGACTGTCCCCGTGGGGAAAGCTCTTGATATGCTCGTCATAATTAATGGGTTAAGTTATTGACTGCAGATTCAAACAACAGGTTTATAGCCAAGGCAGATAATGAGGCCTCATGGTGGTTATACAGAGGCTGGGAGTTACAGCCAGGGTATCAGTTCTTTATATGCACCTATGAATTTTCAGCAGATGATCACAGATTTGCAATCAAGATTGCAGAGGCATGAGGAAGAGATTAGGAGTTTGAAGCAACAGCGGAATCTGTTGTACTCCTCACACATATATACTAGCCACATTTATCATCAATGCATTTTTCCCAAAATGCCTCTGAACAAGATTTTTCAATCCTATCTGAAAGTGTTTCTAGATGGCGATTTTCGCAAGTGTAGATTTTAGATCAGTCTTGTTTTTGAAAACATAATTCACTCTTATGTCTTTAATCTCCACATTTGACAACATTTGTAGAGGAGATTGAGCTTCTTTCCCATATTCTGTAATTTTGTGGGATTCTCGTGATGATGTGCTTTTTATCTCACTAGTGCTTGCAGTAATCATATTGGTGTCCCTCATAGTCAAAGTGAGATTTGTTGCATTGTTTGCTGAAACAGTTGGAATGCTAGCTTCTCTTGGCAATGAAAGGGATTGGTTTCTCTGTTGTAATTCAATGATGAGAGGACAAATTTCCAACTCTTCCATAGTCTTGTTCAAGTTTAGATAGAATTGTAAATTGTTATTGCTTTTGTTTACCGAGTTTTTTGGAAGCTAGAAATATATTAAGAAATAAGAGCTAATAAGCAAGGATCAAAGATAAACAAACAGAGTTTTTACGTGGTTGGGGCGCTAATGAGTCTTAGTCCACGAGTCTAATGTATTAGATTTTAGGGAGCTTTTGACAATGGAGTTTTCTGCAAGTTTTACCTGAGTAATTGCATACAAGAGAAAATATAGGATCCTTGCTACAGTGCACAACTGGTCCTATTTATAGGCAGTCAGGTGCAATAGGTTTGGGCCGGACTAATCCGGACCCAATATGGATGTAATCACATTTTCTCACTAATGGAGTCACAATACAAAGAAAGTTGCATAATAAAATATAGTAATTAGGGCCCATTGGGCATTGCCAAGCCTTACAGCTGCCAATAGTACGTTATTTCAAACTGGACCACGTGGGCTTCTAAGGGGATCCTGGGGATAGGACCTGTCAGAGCAGTGGCAGTACTGTTTCCTAGGAGCAGTGTATGTTCCATGCGTAACCTCTTCTACAGCTTAGTTGATGATACCAACATCTGTGTTTCTTGGGATATGTCAGCGTCAGGGAAGATCAGGCTCTCCCTATCTGGAAGTATTTTCTAGGTTCATTTAATAATTTCCCAGTTTATTTACCAGAGTTTGGGTTCGTTCACCAGGACTCGGGTTCATTCGTTAAGAAGGACATTGTGACACCGAATATCTCCCCTAGATTCTTGACAAGGTCTATTTCCATCGACTAGTTAGCATGCCACCTCTATTGGCATCCTAGAGGATACGGGTAGGTTGGGATTGGGAAGATGATTTGTGCTTGCATCTTGGTCCCGGTTCCCTTGTTATGGTCGCGCCCATTCAGCGTTGTTGGGCTCATTTACAATTGGGCTATCAAGACTTTCTTCTTCCTGTTTCATCGGGCTTAGAATGGGCCTGGACCTCTTTAAGAGGGCCCCCGAACCCACTAGGTCATGCCATGTGTTACGGGTTGAAAACAAGGATAACATTTACCCCCCAAGTCTTCATCCATGCTTGCATGATGGAGACTTGCCTTACTCTCTTGGATTAAATCCAAATATCCTGGTTCATTTTCCAGAAGTCAAGTTCATTCCTTGGGGGCCACTTGGGTGATCCCCCTCCTTTCAAATTCACAATGTTTCACACACGTGTCTTCAGGTTGATGGTGCGTCTGTGCCACTCGCGCCCTAAAGATCTGGAAAGAATCTTTTAATGATCCAAGTGGCCGAGGGGTGTTAGCGCAATTCTCAAGACGTCCCGTCTGTATGAAAATAGTCTATTGGGTGCTCAAGTGGGCTGTTTAATGCCTCTGCACCATTTGGGATCGTAGGATGGGGATAGCCCTAAGAGTTTTGACATGGACCATTGGATGAGGCAGGTGTGGATCATGGATTGACGAATCCACGATTTAGTATTCGACTAGGGCAATTAAAGCCTCTGCACCATCCAAGACCGTTGGATAAGTATAGTCTTAGGATCCCCACTGTGGACCGGTGGATCGAATAGTGGATTTCTACCCTATAAATACCTCAACGGTTTCATTTCAAACTTTACACATTCTATATATTCAGAAAATATATCTTTTTATGTCCTAATTTTCCAATGAGCTTCTCTGGCGATTAGTTCACTTTTGTGTCCATCTGTTTCTGACTAGACCTCTTTTCGTTCAGCCATTAGACAATTTAGTCTCGGTTCAACCAGTAGACGAATTGTTGTATCATCTCCTCAGATTTAAGGCTGAGATTCTGCCGACTTTATAGCCTAAAACTCTACGAATTTCAAACCCAACACCTAGTTTTCTGCTCATTTTTTTCTCTGTATATTCCTTTTTCTTTAGTCATTTTGACCATAATGCCATTCTTGCGACCATAAAACTGTTAGGGTTGTGACCACCGTGTAGGGTGGTTCTAGGTAGGATAGTGTAGGTCTGAATTGTAGATTTTCTAGGCAATAATTCTTATCAGTCTAGTTGTCCCTGATCCATTTGTACGTCCCAAGATTGATTTTGGAGAGTTATAAAAATCTCTGATTTTAAGCTCTCGACTAAAGATCTTGGGATCTTTATTGATCCCAGATCTGGGTCCGGAGGGGACTTCTCCAAGAAATTTTAGGAGTACCCCCGTACCTTAACCAATCTTCTTCGGTTTTGGCGCTAACTACTTGGTTTTTTGTTTTCTTTGTCACTTCCAGGTCCGTGATCATGAGTCGTGGTATCACTCTTCATCCGAAAGATTTCGTTCAATTGTGCCCCATAGTCTTGGAAGGGCACAAACTTCCTACTTGCAATACATGGGAAATGGATGGGGAGAAGAACGAGTTCTGGAACAACCAAATGTTAGACGCTTTGGAGAAACACCTGGGAGGGGAGTCGACTCCAGGGCTTTTCTACAATCAATTGGCCCAGAAGGAGGAGAAGGCCCATACTGGCGTGGGCGAGTTCGGGGCCGTATCGTAGGAGATCTCGACGCCTACCCCCACAAAGATGATGTATTTTTATAACTTGGAGCTGCAGCTTAACTCTAAGGACAAGACGCGGGACAGATTTTACAGGCTGAAATCATGTGGTATCCACTGGCTCCATTCAGCACTAGGAAGCACCCACCAGATGTCAAACATTATTGGTTTATGACATTCGGGCTCCTCCGGAGAAGAACCCCGCATTGGTGTTGGACTTTCAGTGCGTGGGTAAGTCGTTTTTCTTCCTTGGTCACTTAGTTTCTTAGCTTTGTCTGCTACACACTCATGTTCCTGGAAAACAAGTCTGTATGCCCATACTAAACTCACCAAATCCATCCTGGACCGCAAGAAGTACTGCGCCACCCTTAGCGCTGAGGAACTGAACGTGGGGGGCTTCGTGACCACGGACAATCTTCCGCTGGTCGGGATGCTTGCTGCCAACCAGTCAATAGATGCCCCTACTTCTGGGGGCTGCAATGTTAAAGGGATCCTTCCCTGAGGGAAGATCTGGCCCTAGTTCACATCAAGGTTGTGGAGGCCGCAGCCAAGTCAGACGCGAATAAGAAGAAGAAAGAGCAGGCCCGTCAAGTAGAGAGGCTCATGTCCGAAGAACTGGACGCCATTATCGTGGGGAGGTAGCCAAACATTGGAACTCCTGGGGCTAGCATTTCAGGGTAAGGTAAAACGCTTCTGATTTTTACTTATGCCCCTCGCCTCGATGGCTCAGCTAGGAATATGCAACGATATCACCATTACCCATCCGAGATTGTTAGCGATGTGGGGCTTCTATGACCCATTGTCGTGGATCTTTTGTCCCTCGTGCATTCATCCTGGCTCCTTCAGTGTGGTATTTTTTACACCTGGGTGACATGGGGAATCGAATTCATACTTTTGCACTAGGGGAGTTATGTCGTGCCCGTTCTTTAGATAAGGGTTCATCCCGAAGGACTTTAGACTTTAGTATTTCCCTTATTTCTTGATCTTTATCCCCGTCCATGTATTTTACTGACTTGTTTCCTTTTTATGTCTATCACAAGTGATCTAGAGATGTCCAACCTCGTGGCCAAGATGAAAGAAATGATCAAGGCCAAGGCGGCCGTAGCCAAGGCTTCGGCGAAGAGGGACGCTAAGGGCCCGACCAAGAAAAAGGTCATAGAGTTGATCCTCGGGGATTCAAGGCTAATCCAGGAAGATTCTAAGAAGGCTCTAGCTGCGAGTTCCCTCCTAGTGGTGCATGCCAAAATAATCCCGCCCCCACCTGATTCTCTCCCGGTCATTAACTTGGAACAAAAGCCCTTTGAAGGTGGAAGGGCGGAGAAGAGGGCAGCGAACTCGGTCGTTGTAAAGTCCCCAAAAAGGGTCAAGAGGGCCAGGACCAAGGATCCTACCTTGGCTGAGGAGCATTCCTCTGGGGAGAGCCTGATTGTAACGCAACAGCTTCCAGATGTGCCCAGGTTTCCTGTCAACCCAGCTCTTCTTGAGGAAGGGGATCTTGTCCCCCAGGAGGAGAGGATGAAAATGGCGTCACAGGCTTGGGACGATGGTCAAGACAAATGGGATGAGGTATACCTGGCCCTGACCATTCGGGGGAAGGTGGAGTTTACAAATCGTCTGAAGGCCTTCAATGCTCCCCAACTCATCATGGACCAATTGGTATCCGAGAGTGGGTTTCGGCCTAAGCTTCGTCAGGACACAGCTCGGTTGGCTGTGGGTTTGCTAGCCCAAGTGGAAACTACCATCACCACCCTCCAGCTGAAGCGGTACGCTACCTTGGCCAACCAGGATGCCCTGTTCGTCTCCCAGGCCACCGCGGTAAATCACATGCCCGTATAATCTTTTATTTTACCCTACTTATTGCCTGTATATTTTCTAACTTTTGTTTGTTCCAGGATGCCCTGTTGGCCCATAGGAACGCAGATCTGGTGGAAGAAATGGCGATGAAGCTAGAGACGGATCAGATGGATTTGGAGGGGGACGTTTACCAGCGAGAAGCTTCTAAGGAGGCCCTGGCCAAGGAAGCTGCTTGAATTAAGGCTGATCGTGAGGAGGCTGCCCGAGTACAAGCTCAGCATGAGGAAGCTTTGTCCAGGAAGGACGCCAACTGTAACAAGTTGGTGGACAACCTGGAGGCGGAGCTGCATCATGTTCGTGGCTCAGAGGCTTCAATCAAGTCCCTTCTGGAGGCAGCTGAGGCCTAACTTCTCCAGAAGCGGGACAAGGTGGCAAACCTTGAGTCCCATAACCAATCCTTGGATGGCATGGTTCAGCTGGAGATGAAGCGGAGCGAGGAGGCTTGCCAAGCCTTACAGTTGCCAATACTACGTAATTTCAGACTGGTCTGCGTGGGCTTCTTAGGGGATCCTGGGGACAGGATCTGCTAGAGTAGTGGCAGTATTGTTTCCTAGGTGCAGCATACGTTTCGTGCATAACCTCTTCTAGAGGTTAGTTGAGGAGAACAACTTCCTGTTTCTTGGGGACATGTTAGCGTCAGGGAAGATCAGGCTCTCCCTATCCGGAAGTATGGTCTAGGTTCGTTTAATAATGTCCCAGTTTATTTACCAGAGTCTTGATTGATTCACCAGGACTCGAGTTTTTTCGTCAAGACGGACATTGTGACACTGAATATCTCCCCTAGATTCTTGACAATGTCTATTTCCATCGAATAGTTAGCCTGCCACCTCTATTGGCATCTAGGAGGATACGGGTAGGTTGGGACCGGGAAGATTAGTTGGGCCTGCATCTTGGTCCCAGTTCCCTTGTTATGGTCGCGTCCATCGAGCGTTGTTGGGCTCATTGACGATTGGGCTATCCTGACTTTCTTCTTTCCTGTTCATTGGGCTCAGAATGGGCCTGTACCTCTTTAAGAAAGCCCCCGAACCCACTAGGTCATGCCATGTGTTACTGGTAGAAAACAGGGATAACAACTTTCTATCTTCATTCCTCTGCTTGTATCCATTTCTGCATCAAAGAAGATATTTATTGAAATCAACTTTTGATTCAAACTGAGCTCTTTGTATATCTTTTCTACCAATTCCAAGTACTTTATATCATTTTCCACCATCAAAATTTTGACTTTGTGATCAACATATTTGTTCTTTGCATTCCATCTTCTGTTAAAAACTACAAACAATATTATTTTGTCGATTTCCTACAATAAAAGATAACACAATAAAGTGAGTTTTTTACTTGATCTTAGAAAGAAAATGACAAAATGATAAATAAATATAATATCCTTTTGTGTTAACTCCACTCAATTTCAGGCAAACCCATTTTAGCAGAACTAGGTCTCAATAATATTAGTGACCTAATAAGAAGAATTAAAGTAAAGCAAAAGAACTCTGCTATGAAGATATTTATATACTAGTACAACATAATTTAAACAACAAAGATTAAATGGTTAAAATTTTAAACCATTAGTTTTAAATTTAAATCATTATGCTTAAAATTTAAACTATTATGCTTAAAATTTAAATTACTAGGCTTAAAATTTAAACCACAAGGCTTTAATGTCTTAAAATATGGAGCCATAAGTTTAAAAGTTAATCCAGTAGCCTTAATTTTTAAACCACTATGCTTAAAATTTAAACTTAAATCACTTAAACTAAAAGGCTCAAAATTTAAATCACGACTCTATAAAACTTAAACTACAAGGCTAGAAATTTAAACTACAAGGCTAGAAATTTAAACCACTAGTTTTAAATTTTAAACTGTTAGGCTTAAATGGCTTAAAATTTAAATCATTATGCTTAATATTTAAGCTGCTAGCCTTAAAATTTAAACCAAAAGGCTTTAATATCTTAAAATTTAAACCACTACTTTCAAAGTTAAACCACTAGCCTTAATATTTAAACCACTATGCTTAAAATTTAAACTATAACACTTACACCATAACATCTAAAATCTAAACCAAAACTCATAAATATCTAAAACACAATGTTTAAAATTTAAACTACTAGACTTAAATGTAAACATCTAGAATGTAATGCTTTAAATTTAAACCACAAGACTTAAAATTTAAACCACTAGTATTAAAAATTAAACCATTAGGTTTAAACCTTAAACCTCTAGGCTTAAAATTTAAACAACTAGGCTTAAAGCAACATCGAGTTGACATAGTGCATGTGTGTCGCGGCAAGAAATAAGTAGTGTCGCGGCGCGACATTAGACCATATTAGTGATTTCAAATCTCACTTGTACCCCATTTTAAAAATCCCATTTGCAAATCTTATCTATATTGCATTTTTGAATTTAATAAAGTATAACATTTAAACCAACACTATTGAAAATTAAACCATTAGACTTAAAATGTCACCACAAGGCTTAAAATTTAAACCATTACTCTTGAAAATTTAAACCACAAATCTTTAAAATTTAAATCATAAGATTTCAAAGTTAAACCACTAGGCTTAAAATTTAAACCATGTTTCTTTAAACTATAAATTTAGACAATAAAGCGTATTGTTTAAAGTCAAAATTTAAACTCTTCAAAATTCAAACGACTACGCTTAGAATCTAAAGCACATTTCTTTAAATGATAAATATAAAGTATAAATCCTGGCTTTTAAAATCTAAAACATAATTATTAAAAATGTAATCTTGAAGGATTAAAATCTAAACCACAAACTAAACAAGAATTCTATACAAGTGCCTACCATGCAAGGATAACTTGGAACACAACTAATTTATACTGCATCAACGAGCTACTATCTTTTGACCATTCCTTCTACGTTTGGCAAAGTGACTTCAAGTTTAGTCAGCACATCCCATAGACCTGAAAATATTAATAGTTTGTAATGGCACTTGAAGTAATCATCTTCTACAGTGAACGATAATATATCTTTATACATATAAAGTAAATATAAAGAAAACATATAAAAAGAATTGTCACCATTAAAATAAGAAGAAACAGTACAACTAACCATGATATTTAAAGTTCAACAACTAAGATTTTATTATCCTTAACTCAATGGCCAAACAACTAATTCTAGTTAGCCTAGCTTTGGCTTGAATTTTTTTAACAACCTCAATAAACTGATCGCACCAACCACCCAGAATATCTTTGTTGTGGCACTGCAATACTCCATAGGTTTTGTGTAATGCAATTATCAAATAAGCACATAAACCTAAAGGCAAAAAGAAATATATATAAGCATTGAGATTTTGATATAGAAGAACGATTAGTAATTAGAGTAATAATTATGGAGGTTGTGAAGTATTAGCAAACTGACATGAAGAACATGCTCAAGGCCAAGACAAATAATTGAGTTATATTTGTATTGATATTTCTAAATATATGGTAATGATGATATGTTGAGAAATTTATTCATTATGTATTGAGAGAGACATCTTTCAGAGACATTTTCACAAACACCTGGCACACATCACAGTAAATATTGTAAGAATTATTTTCAATCAAGATGTAACCAAACATCACTGCAAGAAAATAGACTTTTGCCGGAGCAATTCGTAATTGCGTCGACAAAAAAAACCATTACCGGCGCAAGTGGTGAAATGCGCCGGCAAAAACAAGGTCTTTTGCCAGCGCTCATTTGCGCCGGCAAAAGTTTATCAGAAAATTTCAATTTATAAAGAAGAGACTTTTGCCGGCGCATTTCACCTAATGCGCCGGCAAAAGTCAATGTAGATATTAAATTGATGCACGTTTTTAAAGAGGTAGGTAGCCAGACTTTTGCCGGCGCGTTTTGTTGCGCCGGCAAAAGTCTCAAAATGCGTCGGAAAAAGTATACTTAATTAAACGGTGTCGTTTTGCATTAGGGTTTTTCTGATAGACTTTTGCCAACGCAACGAAACGCGCCGGCAAAAGTCATAACGATATACCACAGCCGCCCGAGCCTTCTTCCCCATTTTTGCAATTTTCAATTTTCTCTTCCCCTTCTTCCCTTCTTCAACGGCACCACCACCACCCCCCACCCCCACCCCACCAGCCGCACCCCGAGCCCACCCCACCCCAACGACAGCTCGTGCCCACCCCGACGGCACCCCACCCCACTCGAGCCCCACCCCGACGCCACCGCGAGCCCACCACTGCCGCCTCCTCCTCCTCCAAGCCGCCTCCTAAGGTAAGTTTTATAATATAGTTTTGTATTTTATTTTATTTATGTATTGAATTTTTTTTTTCTATGGAGTCCCCGAGCCACTGCCGGAGCGGAGCCACTTCACCCACTGTAATATTTTTATTTTTCATTTACTATTTTTAAGTTATTTTTATAATATATGTTTTTTGTATTTATTAAATTTTTTTTGTAAAATTAAAAAAAAACAGATTTGAATATGTATGTTTTATTTATTTTAATGCTTTATATGTATTTGTTTATTTTTGCTTGTTAATATTTATTATATTGTATTTTGTGATATATGTATTTTAGTTAAAGTATGAACTTAAAAAAATCAGATTAATAATGTATGTTTATATTTTAAAATTGTTTTATATTAAATGTGATGTGTTTGTAAATATGTATTTAATATTATTATTTTTGTATTAAAAAAAAAGTCAGTTTTGGTATATGTTTTTTTGTGGTTAAATATTTGTATATATGTAAATTGATGTATTTGTTAATGTATATATATGTTTTGTATGATCTGGGAATATTCTGGTTATACATGTGTTTAATTTGTAGGTTTTTAAATTTTTTGGATAGTTTGAAATATAGTCGTTATGCTGCCCAAATTATGTTAGGGTTAGTAAAATTAATAAAAGTTTAATAATTAATTAAATAAAAATTTAAGTATAATTAAAAAATACATCAAAAAATTAATTTTTAACTATAATTTAAATAAAATAAAATTACCAATCATAATAATTAACAATTAATTTTAACATTAATATTCGATGTTTTGTAATTGAAAAAAGTTAAAAAAATATAAATGATTTAATAGAATATAATTAAGTAAATATAAATATAATAAAATTGTTATTGATTAAGTAAATAATCAAATTCAAATTGAAGAATTTAATAAAAAAATTACAAAATGAAATTAATGTATAATTAAATTAATTTTAAAATAAAAGTAATAAATAAGTAAATGATTTAAAAAATTATAATAATTAATAATTAGCTACAGTTTCTTTGGTAAATATAAATAAGAGATATTTGCGGTTAAAATACACAAACTTACAACTTACTAACACTTAAATACCCAAACTGATTTTTTGGTGGCAAAAGTACCAAAATGTGAAATTTACTTGCAATTAGAGATACACAGTGTTAAATGTTAAAGTTGACTGGTCAAATGACACATGGCACTATATGATTGGTCCACATTGTTATTATTCTTAAAATAATTTTCAATTTATTTTTCAATTTAACAAAAAATAAAATTTACATTTTTTTCAAAAAAAAATTCAAACTTTTTTTCAATTTAAGATTAAGTATCAAAAATACTTCAGTTTAAAGAAGTTTAATCACAACACCTTTGGAGATATAGGTCTGAGTTTTGATATGGCCAAATAAAATTATCAGGAAGCTCAATTAAAAGCTCAAGTTTTTCCGACTGATTTGTGCTACCAGCAACATGCTAAAGAAGCTGCTGAAGCTTATTTTATTCAGGAAAAATTGTATTACAGTTTTTTGTCTCAAAGAAGTAAAGTGGATTGGTTACAGAAGGGAGACTTGAATACCTCTTTTTTCTTTGCTTATCTGAAGCAAAGAAGAGCTGCTAATGGTATTGCTTCTTTTGTTAATGAGCAGGGTCAGCTGGTGGATAGTATTCCTGAGGTTGTCTCTCATTTTGTTGAGCATTTCAGAGGTTATTTGGGGAATCAGAGTTCAGCGTCTGGCAGCATCAATTTGGCTTGTTTAGAGTTGGGTCCCAAGCTTACTATGGATCATCAAACGTTACTGTTAAAGCCTTTTTCAGCTAAGGAAATTAGGAGAGCGTTATTTGGTATTCCCTCTAACAAGTCACTAGGTCCGGATGGTTATGGTTCAGGATTTTACAAGGCCGCTTGGCAGATTGTTGGCCACGAAATTTGTTCTGCTATTAGTGATTGAATCAGGGAACTTTCCTTCAGACTTTCATGAGACTTCTTTGTCCTTAATTCCTAAGGTGGCCAATCCTTCTCGAGCTATTGATTATAGGCCAATTGCGTGCTGCACCACATTATACAAATGTATTGCTAAGCTCTTATGTTCTCGTTTGGCGTTGGTTCTCCCGGCTATTGTTCAGCCAAACCAGTGGGCGTTTATTAGAGGCCGTTCAATTGCCCATAATATCATGATCTTTCAAGATCTTATTAAAAATTATGGCCGAGCTATTACTTCCCCAAGATGTGCTATAAAGATTGATTTGAGCAAGGCTTATGATACGGTAGATTGGCAATTCCTTGAGGATCTCTTAAAAGCTCTCTGTGTTTCCTATAAAGTTTATAGGATGGATTATGTTGTGTTTACGGAATACTTCTTATTCTTTACTCATGAATGGTCGTGTTCATGGAAAATTTAAGGGTAAGAAGGGGCTGCGTCAGGGAGATCCAATTTCTCCTCTTTTATTTGTTCTTATCATGGAATACTTGACTCGGAGGCTTCAACTAGCGGCTCTTGATCCCTCTTTCAGATTTCATCCAATGTGTAAGAGTTTAAAGCTTGTCAATCTTTGTTTTGCTGATGATTTGATCATCTTTTGTAAGGGTACTCAGTCGGCTGTTTGTTCCCTTAAGATTGCGCTTGATGATTTCAGTTTGGCTACCGGTTTGACCATTAATTTAGCTAAGTCTCAAATCTTTTTTGGAGGAGTTTCTTCTACTGTTCGGAATGTCATCTCTCAGGAGATGAATCTTATGGAAGAGTCTTTTCCGCTTAAGTACTTGGGGGTTCCTATGAGGCCAACTAAGTGGCGTCATGAGGATTGTGATATAATTTTGCAAAAAATCATATTAAGACTTATTTCCTGGTCTAGTAGACACCTCTCCTATGCAGGCCGAATGCAGCTTATCCATTCGGTATTATTTGGTCTCCGTAACTATTGGATTAGTATCTTTATTTTACCTCAGAGTGTTGTTAAGGAAATTGAGAAATTGTGCCGTAGCTTCCTTCGGGGTAGTGCTGGTATGAGAAGTAAACCTCATTTAGCATCTTGGGAGAAGGTTTGCCTTCCAAAAGCGTATGGTGGTCTTGGTTTTAGAGATGGTGCCCTTTGGAACAGAGCTATTCTTGCCAAGTACATTTGGGCTTTATCTGAGCAGCCTGAGATCTTATGGGTTAAATGGGTTAACTCTATTTATTTGAAAGGCTGTAATATCTGGTGTTATAATCTAAAATCGGACTGTAGCTGGTATTGGAGGAAATTATGCCACATAAGGGAGAAATTTGGTCTAAATGAGGTTAAGGCAGCTGGTAGTTCTGGGAGGTTTCTGCCTTCAAAGCTATATAATTCAGTTCAAAACCAGCAGATTGTGGATTATTACTCTGCTGTCTGGTGCAAGCTCTCATTACCTAAGCATCGATTTCTGCTTTGGCAAGTGATCAATGAACAGCTCCTTACTAGAGATAATCTGTTAAAGCTGCATATAGTGGTGCCTGTGCATTTGTGTCCGGTTTGTAGTTGCTTTCCTGAAAGTCACCAGCATCTTTTCTTTAACTGCTGTTTATCAACCCAAGTGCTTCATATTCTGTTTAGCTGGTTTCAGTTTAGTGCTTGGCTGAGGGACTTCTCCAGCTAGTGTGTTTGGCTAGCTCGTCCTCGGCGAGAAATAGGAACAGAAGTGTTTTTGAAGACTTTTCTTTGACAGCTAACTGCCTTGTTAATGAGATTAAAACTGTTATTAAATATAGACTTTTCTTGGTTAAGTTTAGAAATTTTTCAGTCCAAGAGCTTTCCTTGTTAAGGCATTTACAATGTAATTAGTTTTGGGGCTGTTGGCTGGTTTTCCATTTCGGTCTTGTAGTGCTTAGTACTTTGTTTGTATAGCTTGTTTTGTTCAATGAAGATCCTTTCCTTCTTGATCAAAAAAAAAAAATACATTTTTTTTTAAATTTAATTTTTTATTGTTAATATCCTCAAATTTTTTATTTTTTTATTTTTTTTTGATCAAGAAGAAGGTTACTTCATTAATCAACCAGCAAGCCAAACAATGAACAGTACAATCAATTATTATTATTATTATTATTATTATTATTATTATTATTATTATTATTATTATTATTATTATCTTCCTATTTATCATTTTGTCCACTTTTTTCCAATTAAAGATTATGTAATTTTGTTTAAAATCCAAGCAATAATTTAAGATTAAATATTTTTTTTACTTAATCTTAAATAATGGATTAAAAACAACAAATTTGATTTTTTTTTTTAATGAGAAAAACTTATTTTTTTTTTGTTACTTTTAAATTGAAAAACAATAAATTTGATTTTTTTTTTAAAATGAAAAATCTAAAATGATATTTTTTTTGAAAAATTATTTAAAATAATAATGTGGACCAATCA